>NC_083654.1:3318989-3618989 GCF_963576545.1 Limanda limanda
TGAAGGTACTAATCATCAGTTGGATGTGTTAAATACCATTATTAGAGTGTATAAATATATACAAAAATATAGACTAGTCAGTGTATACTTATTACGCTCTACTGCAATATAAGATTCATCCTGACAAGAATGCAGTTGAGTCAAACTTAAAACACTGATTATTTTAAATGAGAATTGTTAAATCCATAGGTGTTAAGAAGCAAAGCAGCATTACATGCAGATTCTCAAATATATTGTATTTCTCTCCAAATACCCATATCAGTCAAATCCTGCTTAAATTGCCTTCGTTGTCACTCAATGTGTCCATTGGGATACACGTAAACTAACATCCTGACAGACCTTTCACAAACAAGACTGGTGCATCTAATGTGCACAGGAGGCGGTAAATATAGGCCTATCAGTCAGGTTTATGCTGCATTCATGTCACATCGGATTTGCCACAAGCTCAGTGCGAGCTGCCAGGGGGGATGCAGGCATGTCCGTGACAACGTATGTTACATGAAGGCTGCGATATCCCACTTTCTGCCAACACTTCATCGGTTTAGCTCTTCTTCTCTTGGCCATTGCGCTTGTTTTCCACCAACACCTTTCCTACCGCACCAGCACCTGCTCTGCGATTGTCCTTCCCCAGTCTCCAAGCTCTGGCTTTCCAGATGGCCTTGGAAAGGGCTTGATTACTTCAGCCAATAACACAAGTAGATCTGATTGCAAAAAACCCCTGAGCCATGAATAAGGGTGATTATCCAAAAAAGAATAATCTGAAAACTGGATTTATCATAAAATACTACAATGTGCAATCCATGCTTGTGATGTTGCGTTTTGTGCTGCTGATTGCCAAGTTTCTAATCATGTTGAATGGTTGATAATTACAGTCCTTTTCTGACACATCACACACTTCACTCTAGTGAGTGGCTAGTGGAAAATGAGAAAATTGATAGTATTTTGTACATAACAGCAGTTTTTCTACCCCATCTCCCCTAATAAAAACTGCACCAGCGATCATTGGTGCTTCATTAACAAACCAGCGATCAGTGCTTCTATTAAAAATGGTCAGAGGAAAAGGAACTGCTGGCCGATAGTTGGCATATCATCCCTCTCGCAAATAAATTACCCACTTTATCAATGACTCACGTACAATAGACACTAATTATAATCGTTCTCAAGGGTTTGGAGGAATGTGTTATATCACTAAGTAGGCTGCCCATGCTGAGAGAGATCCCAAGACTCTGCATGGCTGAACGCTGCCTCGGTTTACTCTCGTCGAGTCTCCAAACTAAAGACAGGTTTATGAGGGTGGTTATTGCTCCCGCTCTTCCCCTTCCTTTTGAAGTTCCAGTAAATTCGACGGAATATCTTGAGAGAAGCATCCTCTCTGAGGAATGTGCTCCTCCACAGGGGAGCGGGTGTATTTGTAGAAGCGATCTGTCTCGTTGAAGAATGTGTCTCCGGAGTGTCTTAACTCTCATTGCTTCTCCTCTTGCCAAAACGAAAGAAGACACACAGCGCTGTCGTCCCATTATCCTCAGGGCTCAGTCTCTCCTGTCTTCCTCGATGAGACTTCGGATTGGTGTGTGTGGACGTCTACTGGATGTCTGTATCTGGGTCTGTATCTGCCACCGAGAAGTCAATCGCACCACCTGTTCCTCTCTCAGAAACGATACGTAGTTGAAATATGATCCATAGGGTATCATTAATACTGGAACAATGAAAAGTCTGTAAAAATCCTAATATAAGTACTTATTGTCTCAATTAACTGCAATTTGTTTGTGAATAAATCTGATGATATTATAATATTATTGTAGCTTATTTCTATGCCAATTAATTTATTTTAAGAATTATGAAAACTCAAATATTATTTGTCTTGGATATGCTGCAGTGATTTGCCCTGTTCGGTGCTCTTTCATAAAACGATTTGCATAAAATTCTCAAACTGTATTTTAAATTCTCTTATTGCTCTTACAGATTATTCTAAGCTTTTTGATGAAAAGGGAGTTGTTTGTTGTTGTAGCTAAATAGATACTCTACTTATTCTAGTATAAGACTAAAATCTGTTTTGGTAATAACACGTAACTGTACTGTAACACGTTACAGTTAGGGTTAACGAACAGTACTATGACACCACTACTGTAGACAAATGGAGCCGTCACCTGACTTTACAGTGTCAAGGGAAGCAATGAATCAGCATTAGTCCTCACAATGACAGACAGTCTGCATGCTGCAAACATTTACTCCTGGAGATATAGATGTTATACTTCCCTTCTCAAGGTCAAGGACAAACACACAGTGGTGAGTTGTAGACTGTGAGAGGACACATTGAAGAATAGTACCTCTAATGGAAGAGTCAGTCATTCTTAATAGTAACTAATGTTTTAGTAATTTAATTCTTAATAGTAACTTCAATGTTATAGTAATAGTAATTCCTAATAGTAACTCTAAGGTTATAGTAATAGTAATACTTTTGAGTTACTCTAATGTTGTGATTCACCTTTACTTGACCCAAGTCTTTGATTTATCGCTAACATGCTCCTATTGATCTAATGTCTTTGATTTTGGTGTATTTTATTTGAAGTATAAATAAAAAGTAGTATTATATTATCACCTGGTAGCTATCTGAGAACAAGGTGTTGTTTCTTTTCATTTTGACTGACTTGATGTTGTGATTTGAAGGCCTGTTGAGGCGACAATAAATGGGCCTATAAAAACACATCAGTGGACTTTTATTGTTCCACTGCTTCTTTCAATAGTGATGATGAGAACAGTGATATATTAAAAGTGACAGGTCTCTTTTCCCTCACAGGCTCAGCAACAATTACAGAATATATCTGTGTGTTTATTAATACAAGGACAGAAGCAGACGTCTGTAGACATTGTTTATACAGTAAATGGTAATGTAACTAGTATGTGGAAAAAAGTAGCTAAAAACACGAAGTACCTACACATTTCTAGTCCTTTGCCCCAGACATACCTGTGGCACATAGAGAATGATAATTGTCCTGCTATTTCTGTTTTGTTGGAAAAATGCAGAAACTGACAAATCTCTCGTACAGTGTCAACAGTTAAGTATTAACATTAAGTAGCATAAGACTATGTTTTTACTCCATTAAGATTATATACCATAAATTAACCTTGGTTTAAATTGATTGATGAGAAATAATCTGTAGCGGTTCATTTTATTTACACAAAGTAATAGACTGGAAATAGATTTAGTCAACCTGGAAAGCCCTTAAAAAAAATGAATCAATTTATAAGCAAACATTGGAAAACAAATTTCTACCTGCTATGTGGATGGATGGTCTCATAAAGAGGGTCATTACAGGCGTGTTACCCGTGTTAATGCGGTCATGTAAAAGGCTTAAATAGACCTCTGCCTTTACACATGACATGAAGCAGTGACAGTGAGAAAGGGGGAGCAGTTATATACACATTAGCTATAGGTGTAACTGCAAGGAGGCAATTAAAATCATACAAAAATGAGATTCTGCAGAATATTTACTGAGGGGCTGGCCAGAGGCTCTCACTGGCTACTTCTGTTGCATGGACCATAGGTTTAGATATGAAAGTACGACATGTTACCCAGACCCGTCCCCACAACGGACTCAAACCCCTCTAACCTCTTTTTACCACCTAATTGTGTCAAACAGTTATGGATGAGAAACACTGAAAATACAGTCGAGTAAAATTCAGATATTGCAAGAGGCTTCCGATATAACATATTTAGATCATTATGATGATGGAAACAGGTTGGGACTTTTACAAAGACATGGTCAAAGATAGGTAAGACTAACAAGCAATGGACGGGATCATTATCTGGATATGAATTGACCTCTTTCTCTATGTGTGATGTTAGTCATCCCGCACAGCTTCTACTGCCAATGATAGAAAACTATAAACATAATGACTCAACAATTACTCAGCCAGGTGCTGAGATTTCTCTCTTTCTGTCCCCCCCTCTGTTGTGGAACAATCCAACCGCAAGCCCCCCCCTGCACTCCCCTGCCGCTGGCATTTTCAGCTCATTGATGAATGGCACAGTGAGTGAGTTTCATCCACCGAAGCTAAAACGCCTTGTTCTCGAGCCAGAAAGCGACAGCGACAAAGCAGGATTTTATTGCAGTATTTATCAGTACTTTGCATGGTGGCCTCTTAGCCTCACATTTTCATTTGTTGTCGGTGACTTTGTTTCAAAACTATTCACAGTTTATACAACCCCTAGCGGCAAGGCTGCATGTCTTACTTTTTGCCAATAGAGGTCGATAGAAGTCAGAATGCTTAATGCAGCTTCAAAGCCTAATGGACATAGTGGGTTTCATGAGTTTTACAAGTGCAGCATATTCTCTTTCATAAACACAAAGCTTGGTTACCCTGCAGGACCCTGTATGGGAGTTTTTCTCCACGCTGTTGCCAAGTGTTTGCTCAACGTAGGAAAGGTTGGGTTTCTCTCCATGTAGGATCTCAACCTTTCTTTGTAAAGCGCCTTGAGATAATGAATGTGGTGACATGGTAAATCATTTTCAGTTCTATTATATGAATATTGCATGAAGCCAGGATTGATTGCTGGCTGTGCTCTTTCCCAGGCAAAGCCCAGTGCTTTCCACAAGGATCAGCTGCTCATTACCGTTGTGTTCTTGCTAATTGATCAGTGGCGTTGGGCCTGGAGGATCACCCGAACCCCCTCTCCAATTCTCAGCGCTGTCAAAGAAGAGAATGTTGTTTTTTTTTTCTTCGAAAAATCGGTCGAAGCTGCAGCATGATCCAAACAGCATGAAGCCTCAGATCTGCAAGCCATAGAAGCAGACAAACAAGAAAAGATGAAGGCGTCTCTTTCAGCATCCCTCACATACATGCACACACACACTCACACTCACAGCACCTCCCAACAGACGCTGCTTTTTCACCTCCTCCCTGTGCTTTTTTTAATGCACACAAACCCACACAACCTCCTGTCCGGTTAAATAGCTTCCGGTTGTTTTTTTATTTAAATAATTAACAAGAGTTGTACTGTTTATGTTGATACCGTTTTGTTTAGAAAAGTCATGTGATTTGTTTAAAGATGTTTTATTTGGTGAAATGTAAAGAGGTCATTGTAAACTCGTAATTTTTGTTTCAAGCACTAGTTTTAAGATAAATGTGTTTTGAAATTGGTAATTAAGCCCGGTGGGAGCGGCTACAGGTTTAAAAGGGCAGCTCAAAGCCCTTGAGGGGGGAGTCTGAAGTGAGTTACAAAGAAGGTAACATCAGAGCTCAGGAGAGCATGGGACAAGAGTTTTTTTCCTGTCAATTCGATTTGATTTGATTCAAAAGTATTTTCTTTTTTTTTTTGAGTAATTCTTGTAAATGTCCACGAGAGCATCTTGGAGCCGGCTGAAATAAATTTGAAACAACACTTTTTTTGACTACGCCTGTGTTTTCACACTCTTTTTGAGGAGTTTTTAAGAGAGACCCGCCACAACAAACGCACACAGTTATTTTTGGTGCTTTGCTGCTACCCCACCCTCCAGGCCCGCACCTCTTGCCTGTCCTGGCCATCAGTCAGCCTTCCCGCCGCGCTGCTGATGTGACGGAGGAGACGTCGGAGCTCCTCAGTCAGAGGCTCTGATGGTGAGCCAGAGTGACAGAGCGACAGGGGGAAATGCGCCAAACAAACAGCCAGTAATATTGCCCTGTCCTTTCGCTTACCGCTCTCTGTCAAACCATGTGCTGACAGAGTGGGAAAAAGTACAGAGCAGGTTCGCACATGCTCGAGCCCCAGCATGTACACACCCACATGCACACACAACAAAAATGCACTACACACACAGCTGTTTACATTATAATTGGATCATTTCAAAGAAGTTTCTTTGTTGATGCACATTGAGTGATTTCCAATAGCTGCTTTGCTGCAGAGCCCCACTGCCAAAATTCCAGGATTCGTGATTGCCAGAACTGTATCCCTCACATTCTGTGTTTGACTTTGCTGTCATAACCCCCCTCTGAGCCATGCCGAGTTATTTACACAGCTTCGGGCAAGGATTATGTCCGCAGGCCCTGATTGTTTCCCATGCATGACTGGCATTAATGTGTCTGGGTAGCTAAACAGGATGGGCGATGCGCAGCGACACGGCTGGCTCTTACCTCAATCAGGGACTGGATGATCCAGGATTACTGTAGATCGCATCCATTCATTCCATATGGGCTGCGGCTTGGTCTGTCTCCAAGACGCCCGCCTAGTGCTACATGCTAATCACTGCTGAGAGGCGGCATCTGCAAAAGGCTGAACGTGGATATTGTGGGAAGACTTAGCAATATATAATATTCTCATATGGTTGTCCTTTTTGATTTTACTCTGAGAAAAGGTACGTTGGTTCAGATTTGGTTCAACTGAGTTTTTCATCTGTTGTTCTTGTTGAAGGAAGAAGCCAAAATCCCACCCCATGTTTTATTACAGCTACATTAAGGCACCAAACACAGATGTACCTGCTTATACTGAAACGTACACTGCAGCAATGAGAACTTTCCTTCCTTCCTTTTACCACTTTTGACACTGGCTCATTTTTCCATTATTTAGGGTATGAAATAATTAAACCGTGCCTTGCCATTATTGAATTTAATGTGGAAAATCAGTCTCTTTTCTTTCTGAAATAGTCATTGTCTCCTGGCTAAATTCTGCGGAACAGTGACAAAAGAGATTAAGAGGCCCTAATTCAGAAATCCACTTTAGCCCTACTAGAGAATCTCGCCTCAGGCTTGGAGAAAGCTTTATATCCCTATCGCCAGACTGCGCTCCTCCTTTGCTTTATGTGTCCCCAGTTTCACTCCCATTCTACAATGACACATATATCTCATAGTGTTCACCTGGGGCAAATGACTGGGATTACTTTCTGGATAGCAACTTTTGTATGACCTTCTGACCTCCAGACAGACCCAATGGATTCTCACACATCTCATTGCCTATGAAAGATACATACCGGTATGGGATGGAGCTGCATAATTCAAGAGACTACACTCCTCTTAGTCCACTGCTGGGTGACCTTTCACTTGTAAACCCAAACAGATCTAGCTACCTTTACTGCGGCAGCATATTCAAAGACTAAGCACTGACTAAGCACTTGTCATCTTCCGACTCGTCTTTCAAGGCATGTGGTCCTGTAAGTTTATTGTCAGTCTTGATTATACTCAGGCAAAAACAAAAATTTGTCCTGCGGCTTGACTGCAGGATAAAAAGATTGCACCAGCTCCAGAATGCTGTCTATTCTGCTCTCAAAGGTGACGCCAATGTTGAGTCTACGATAAATAATTCTTCCCTTAATCAGAGTCAGAGAAGACGCTGTCCGTCTTTAAATGAGCTGCACGGCTGATGTCAGTAGCATCAGGGATTGCCATAAATCACCTCTCTTATTCGCAGGTATGAATCATGCGGGGGGGTTGCACAGTGCACACCTCTTTGGATCTCCCTTCCCATTGGGCTTGTGGCCAGATGGAACAGTTAACAGGTTGTTAATTCACCCTTCAGCTATGTCAGACCCCCACTGGAGGTGAGGCAACTACTGTGCAGCCTGTAATAGAAGGAATGTCATCACATTCCCTCCTCCTGAGACCTATGGACTTCAAGATTGTGACCAAAGAGAGTTAACCCATTTAGAGCTCCCTTATATGTTTCAACTTTTTGGGAGTGAGTGATTCATTTTGTTGTGTTGAGGCGCTGTGCCTGAATAAAGCAATAGCAGGCAGGTTAGTCTAATGTAATGCTCGCTTCTTGAACTTCACTCCGTGATAGCCCATGGGTGCAAACACAAGTGAATTAGAAAACACACACACACACACGGAATCCATTGTCTGTTTTATAAAATCCACCCATTTTACTCTCTCCTCCTTCTCTCTTAATACACACCAAAGTACTTCCAAACAAACATGAAAAGATCCCCTTGCTGGGACATCATTCTGGGAAGATGCGTTGATGGTGGCCTTGCACTGAGGAGCTCAGCCACTTGCTCAAATCTAGCTGTGATGCTAACACAAGGTGAAGTGTTATCACGTCGCGGCTCGGTCATGAGGCTCGCCCTCTGTGGGGTGGTGCAGCTCCAACAGTGCCACCATGGACACTGGGCACAACCTCGAGCAAGGTAGCAGGAGCGGGTGAGACTCAAAGATAATGATGCTGTGCATGCTGCTCACATTTTTTGTATTCATTTTTCCGCCAGAGTTATGCTGCCTGCCTCGTGGCCTTTTCCACAGGCAGGGTATTAGTGGGATGTGATGGTGTCCAAAGCCTTCTTCAAGTGACAAAACATGATTTAATTCTGCTGTGTCTTGTGTTTCCATTTGGAGAAAGGACATGGTCCTCTACCAAACAAATCATTACAGAGTGAAATGACCTCTGTTTCTCCTTCACAGTCTCAAGCGAGGTCCCAGGGGTCCTTGTGTTGTCTGTTTGTCTGTTATTAGATAACAGATACAGTATGCCTTCCAAACACGCAAAGAAAAACATTCATTACTTCGCCACGCTGTGCACTGTAAGGCCCATGTGTGTATTAAAATGTGGGGGTGGGGTGACTTATTTTTGCTCCGGCACAGCCTGAGCTGCATGTCTTCAGACAGCATTAGACAATGCAGGCATGACAGAGGCTTCAATTAATTCATTGACCTCATTCCTTGATCTTGTTTATTTGTGTTCTTCTGGCTGCTTAGCGGGCCTCTCTAATGATGGCGGGCAGCTAGTGCCACACAGCACCTCAAGCTAATGCCGCTCGGAGGGTTCAATGTGCCTGCTTCCAGACGCAGAGAGTTGAGGCGAAGGAGATGTCGGGTTATTAAATTATTTCAAACATTATTTCATCTCTTCCACTCATCTTTGGCAGACACTACACACAAAGCAGGAGAATAATAGACTTTTAAACTCTCTGAATGGCCGATTTCATGCCTGTATTTCAGAATGCTAAATCAATACGCCGCCCCGCCTTCAGGCTCAGCAGCAGCTATAGTATATCCATAAATTGAATGGATGACGGCAGCCAAGACCAAGACACCGACTCCCATTAAACCCAATCATGAGGAGGGACAGGTATAGGTCACATTGTCCAAGTGCTGACAGAGATTAATTGAGGCCGTATGACTTTGTGCACCCCCAGGGCCTCGGCGGGGCCGTCTCTGTGCCTGCCCTCAAATAACCTTGTGGTGCCCAGCCACCTTGCCGACAGTTACAGGTGAATATTTTATGAACCATAGGGAGTTGAGAGAAACTGCTACCGATCTTTTTTTAGATGGCAACTAATGGCTTTCGCTGCGAGATATCTGAGGGATCAGAGTTTACTTTCTCTTAACTTGCTCTGAAGACCACAGGCCACAGTCAGATTGACTCAGTTGTTGGGGAAAACGGAAGTGTCATGTTAACGGTTCCCAGGCACTTGGATATTTTCTTTTTATAAAACGGAATGTCAAATTTATGAGAAAGCGCCCACATGAACTGTGCATGGTAGTGTGGATTTTAAAAAGGGGACAGATGGCTGTGCTGGAGGTAGATGCAATGATAAATTCCTATGGAGACTTCATCCGTCATTTGTTTTTTAAATCTTCAGCTGCCTGGGACTCCGTCTCCATCTGCTAATGTCAACCTGTCTGGCTGTGACAAACGCTCGAGTTAAACCGCTTTTTATGCTCGCGCCTCTTTTATTGTTTGTGTTTGTACAAAGCATGCACGTCTTTCATAATTGGAGTGGTTTATTTTCAGTCACAGGCAGATTTCTGAGGAGCTTCCTTCCACTCAACACAGAAACACTATGTGGTTACGCTTTTGAAGACGTACAATACAAAATTGACTTTGAAGTTTCATTTTTGTAACTTTTTGTATCAATCATGAATGAATTTCTCAGTCAAATAATTGTTTTCTTTTTAGATAATTACTCTTGAAGTTACAAGTGTAAGATAAATGCAGTTTATAAACACTACTGGTTATAACCTGTTTTCGTTAGGGATCATTCTGCCAGAGAGACCTCTGGGTTCTTGATCACTGAATCAAGGTCCTCTCCAGAGTTTGGCCTGGCCGCCTGCCCGAAGAACAGGGTTGGATGTTCTGGAACCTTCAGTGACGCAGGAATCTATTGTTTCCTTGAGCAGATTCGAGCCTCCTCTCTAGCTCTGCCGACAGTCCTTTTCCTCAGAGCATTGTCAGCTGTGAGACCATATATGAATGTTTGTGATCTGTTCCCAATCATGTCTAATAAATTGGATTTTCCACAAGTAGTCTTGCAGTCAAGGGAATGGAAGGCACCTGAGCTAAATCTCAGAGGGTCTGACTATTTTGTTACTGTGATATTTCAGTTTTTTTGATTGTTTGCCTCGATGCTGCTTGTGTGGTGTCATCCAAGTGTCCACTGGAGGCATGTTGTGTTTTTTTTCTATTTTATTACGTTTGAAAAATTGATCACCACTTATTTCAATTGTATTGGATTTGGCTGTTTACCCTGAGATTCCGAAAGTGTTTTGTGGACTCAAACACTTGGTGAGTAGATGAGTGAATTTCTAATCCTTTTAATGATTAAGACAAATCCAGAATTAATTTAAAGATGAGATATCCCTTAATTTCTTTGACACTTCCAAGTTCTGTTACCTCGATGAACCAGCAATCTGAGCCCACCGTGGTCCGGCTCACACAGACTGCCTGCGCTGTCTGGAAAGGAAATGACACAATAACTAGAGCCATTGATGTTCGCTCCATTTAGTCGTCTCTTCAAATCAGATCAATAGTTACACAGTTTGAAAACCTTCCTGCAATTTATCGCTGCCAGACATCGTTGTGAAAATTTTACCACTGCACATTGAACCCGCAAGAAAAATACTGTGCATTGTGGTCAGCGTGTATTCATGGCGAGACTTTTCACATCACCCGGATAAATCTTTAGGTGTTTGCACACACCAGGTGAAGATGTGTGCCACTTAACGGTGTGTGTTCTCACATCTCTTGGTATGTGGCTCCACACTGCGACTGTGTGGGTGTCCGTGTGTGTGATTCCATCTGCCTCTGCGTTTGAATAAATGGGAGCTTTGTTCAAATTGTTCTCCATAAACGTCAAATAGCACGTCAAAAGCACCCCCCCCCCCCCCAACCCAAACCCCCACTGCCCAACCAGGTGAAATTGCGTACCCCCTAAATCTCTGCACCCGCTGCTCCGTTCAAATCAAATTGTCTTTTGTACACAAAGATGTGACATGTCATTGCGTGGAAAACGTCTCAGGTTTCATCACTCTTTCTCACATCTCCGGCACTCATCCTCAACTTATTTCCTTTTTTTTTTTTTTCAACTCTCGTTTCCGTCCTGATGTGAGCTGCGGGGTGACGAAACCCGGGAGACTAAAGGGAGTGGGGATGTCGTACAGACGTGCTTGTTCATACCTCAAATTGAAAAGAGGTGGAGTATGGGATATTTCCTGCCCTGCATGGTTGGAGAAGATGGCCCTGCAATGTTTGTGGGGGGTAAATGGAGATAATTGGAGACATTTTGGAGGCACAGAGGGGGGTCTGAAATCATGAGAAGCTGCTGCGCCTCTCCCACATCCTTCCATCCCTTCACGGCGAGATCCAGTGTTTGCTGCTGGGAATTGCAGTCTTGGGTGCAAATGCAAATATCTCTGTAAAGCAAACTCCTGAATCTACATGCGACTGCTGCTGTTTTTTCACCTCCCCTCTTCTTCATGTATAACTAATTACCACTCGGGAGGGAGAAGAATGCAGCAGGGGCGATAAGGAGCTGGCAAGGGCACCTCTTCTCCACTAGGGGTGGTGTGCACTCCTGGGGAAATGCAGAGCGAGATGGCTTTTTTGAAAACCAAATGGAGAGAGATGCTGCTTTTAGAGGGCTCTGTAAACGGCAGTTTGTAGCAGCGTTAACAGTTCTATTTCAGCTTTCAAACTACTTTTAAATGCTGTTGAACTTTGTGCTCGGTGTCAGCTACAAGAGCAGTCAAGTGGAGGAGACAGTATATTCCAGATGAATTTTTAATTAAGTGCCAGCTCAGGGATGGGCTGTTTTTTTCCCCTCTCCAATGGAAGTCCTGTTTTGCTCATTGACACATTTAATCGAGATGCAGAAATCCAATAAACTGCATTGATCATCCTTCATGAGTGATCTGATCACAAGTGGACGATTCATTGAGTGAACTCACCCAAATGCGTCTGGAGATCTTTAGGAAGGATGTTAATATCAGGACAGAACCAGGCTGTGGTCCTCCAGCATCGTCACAGAACAGCCAATAGTCTTCTCTAAAGAAAACGTGATCAACGTTGGTTTGGGTGCAATGGGTTTGAGACTCACTCTTCTGACGGTGACTCTGTGAGCAGGATGTTCACCTTCATTGTTCTTGATTAGTGATACTGATACATGACGGTTTATACTGATTACCATCTTCTGTCTTGGCTCCTGAGTGTCACGTCTTTTCCCAGGTGTGTTGTCAGAGCCTGAACGCTGATTGCGGCACTATAATGTTAAAAAGTCCTGTTTACTCTGAAACTAATTTGTCCAACTTCAAATTCCTTTCGGGCTTCGAATACCATTAACCTAACAAGGGTTTACCTGAAGAAAGTAATTGTTTCGGCATTAAGATGAAAGAATGAAAACTCATAAGTTCCACAAGCTGAAGGTGACTTATTAAAATCAATATTTGTCTGAGTATCAGACTAAAATACTGATATTCATTTAACTATCAGACAAGACAAAGACGAGCAGAAGACCACAGAGCGTCTGGCATTAGCTCAATTAATTCATAATGAAAATGCATTTCAAGTATTGTTTTTCAATTAGTTGATCAGCTAAGTTTGCAGGTTGAGTAACATTGCCTTTGCAATTCCCCTTTCTACTCACTAATTAATTAACTAATCAACCCAGCACCTAGTATATGGTCTTATTCTATATAACACCATTCATATGCTTCCGGCCCAGTTGTCAGGGATAATTTTGGTTTCAGTATCCAACTGACACTTCTGAATGCTGTGGATCGGATCACTGCACTCCTGTTTGGTGGACAACCCTCTCTACCTCCTCAGCCACAGCTACCCTAGTGCCTTCACTTTCCAGGCTGAACTGGAATTGAAAGTCACAAGGAGTTTGTCCTGAGCGGGATTTAAATTCTGAGATTAGGGTTTTAGGTTTTGTGCAGAAGGTTGTATTCGGAGCCAGATCTCTTCCAGGCAAGCAGATTCTCCTTGTATATCATTTAAGTAACATGGCTTAAAGCATTGCCTCTCGTTCTGATTAAGAGCTTTGTGTTGAGTCTGAGCTGCTCTCAACCCGTGTCCCTTTTTAAAAGTTCATCGGGAGTAAATATTGAAAAAAGCGAGCACCCGGACTCTCAAGAACACTTGAGTCGGTGGCTCCGGAACACCACTCCCGCTTTGTGTGTTTCTGTTTTTAACAATCAGGTGTATCCAGCACATATTCCCACGTGATTCGAATGACTCTTCACTGTGTTTCTCTATTTTTCATCACATCCGCTCTCCTCCGGTGTCTTGCTTCTCACTTTAGACATCCTAGGCTCGCTAAGCTCACTTGAGTCTTCCTGTCGCAGCTCTCTTGAGCACATAGCCAGTGTGTCATAGACTCACCCGCCGCTCCTCCTGTGTGTGTGTGTGTGTGTGTGTGTGTGTGTGTGTGTGTGTGTGTGTGTGAGATAGCCTGGGGTAGAGTCTTTCATCAGTGCGGATGATGAATCCAATCAGCTGCTTTTGCATCACATATCGTCTTAGATTGTCATGGTTGCCTATTGTCAGTTTCCTGTGCATGAGCGTCCTTTGTCTTTAGTCCAGGGTCACATTAACAGCCTCTAATCCTCACACACAAATCTGCATTTCCTGTACGTGATATCAACATGCTCCCAAGTGAACGCCTCTGCGAGTTCACCTTTATTTGACAGAGGCAAATCCATTTTGACAGCGTGTGTCTGAATTAGCTGTGGCCTGGCTGCTGCTTTTGTCTCCCCTTCTTGTGTTTTGTTCACATCAGTTATGCTGTGTGAGCCGCTACACCACCACCTACTGTTTTTCTGTTAGGAGCCACAGACGATCGTGAGCACTGAGGCATGGCTCGTGGGTAGAGGGTACAGATAAAAGTGTTATGTTCTCGGCTCTTGGCTTAAATCTTCAATGTTCATTTGGCACATCTTTACATCATCAGTGAATGGAGAGCTACTTTTACATTTCTGTTTTCATGGTCGCATTCTTTCCTTTGGATCAAACAAATGTTGGCAACCCTTTATTTGACAGTTTCCTACAAAGTAACTGTACGTGCATTTTCCCCCTTCAACGTATAATGTTTGTGGATTTAGTGGTTTAGTGATAGTCTGAGCAGACCAATTTGGACATTTTTTATGCAATTTCTTAATTATGTAAATCAGACATTGAAGAAGTGCCTTTGTGATGTTTTGTGTATCAAGAAATCTTTCATTCTTTGTTTTTCCTTGACTCGGCCAAATTAAGACTAAGTTCTGTTTCTGCAAAACTTAAGAAAATATTTACATAAGAAATATTACAGTAATGTTTGCTCAGGTAGTGAAGTGGTGACTTTTGACATTTTGGGATTTTTTGATTATATTTTTTCCAGTATCTCCCTGGCAACGAGTTTGAACAAATTCAGAGTAGGCTTTCAACTCTGATCTCTCTCTCTAGTAAGCAGCAGAAAGACAGCACACAGATATCTGTTTACAGGTTATGGATACGAAGGGATTTACTTGTTATCATTGGTACTGAACTACAGGAATACTCCAACACCTCCTGCTCATTTTAAATTACATAAAATAATGGTCAATGCAACAGGTCATTGCCTGTCGACTCTTATTTAAGAAGGTATCTGTAAAGGAAAATGCATTAACTTAATTGTTGAAGGGAAAATAGAGACTGTTAATTTGGTACAAATCGGTAACTTTCCATTTTGCGTAGTTGTAGAATAAGAGAAACATTAGCTGCTGAGTTGGAAGTCACAGAAGTAGTTGAAAATGTAATTAAAAACTGTATTTCATCTTTCAAGAAAAAAATCAAAAAAGCAAATGTCAATGTTTCCAATATGAGATTTTGCTGCATTTCTCTTTATAATTTTTAAGGAAATGTCACTGGAGTTTGATCAGAGACAAGGTTTTTCTAAGATTTTCTGGTCTGATTTTGACAAATTGGTTTTTCGTTTTTAGAAACAGTTTATATAAACAATAAATATATATTTTTTAAATTGGAGGCAACATGCAGTTGAATCAGTGTGTTCAGTCATATGTTTGAAGGATTTTATCTGTAATTCAAAACGGCTTACAACTGTTTATTGAATGAAGAAAATAAAAGGTATGGGTATTATGTTTGTGTTACCACATGACACACTTCTTTCCAGGAGATCTGTGAGAAACATGGGTAAGCAAACAATTCTCATGTTTTATGCAAATATACATACCACTTACATTTACATGCATATTGTTGGCTGCATGCTGATCAGATTTTCCCTGCTTTTCTGATTGTTCTGTATTCGTATTCTTTTACATTCAGTTCTTTTTTTGTTTTATTCCTATTTTGTTGCTGCAACAGTTCAATTTCCTCGGGGCGATCATGAATGTTTTATTTCATCTCATCCCTCTTTTTTTTTTTTTTTTTTCCCTCAAAGTATCTGCTGCATTCTTTTACTCTCCGAAGGACTGAGAGTAAGAGAACGCCGCAGTACAGCGCTTTATCTCCCGAGCCGCCGCCCGCTGTGCTCTCAGATCTTCACATGATGCTGGGTTTCTGCCTGACAAAACAAGGGGTTAGGGCTCGAAGACCCAATGATCCTCAGGGGAAATGGTCACACAACCAAGTAGTATCAACATAGCACAGATGAAAACAAATATTTCTGTGTAAGAATGCAGCATTAAAACAGCAGGAGAAGACAAAGACTGCGTTCATTTGTCTGGAATGAAAAATTAAATGTGTGCATTTGTAATCTTTAAAGTGGCGCCCCATGAAGATCAGTTTAAGTGCCATGTAAAGTGCTTTCCAGTCTGTCACACGTTTTATAAAGTCTTCTTTGTCACTGAGAAAATATGTGGCAGCTGTGGCTCAGGTGGTAGAGAGGGTCGTCCACCATACCCAGAAGGCTTTTGATCCCCAGCTTCCCAGGGCAAGATACAGTATGGTGCTGACAGTGTTTGAATGGTGTGTGATAGAAACAATCTACTTGTTCTCTAAAGTGCTTCAATGGTTCATAAGAGTTAAAAGGTCTATATAAATACATTTCTACATTCATTTATGAAGACTTGGGTTTGACACCTAGGATATAAATGAGTGTCCATACACAGGGGCATTTTGGACATATACAGTATAGTGACTGTTTGTGTTGCATTATTGGAATTGTAGTAGCCAGTGTTTTTATAAGCCTTGCCATTACAACATATTTAAAATCAGCATAGCACAGCACCTGTTGCACCAATGCACAAAATTATACTTAAATTATAATTAAAAATTCCAAATGGTAGTTTTTTTAATGCATGAGATAATTGCAAAAATATAGGATTTTACAAAAAATTGCTTTTTGGGGATGTGTTGATACCAATATCAGTGTTTGAGGGTTTAAAAAATTTGAAAGATGTAAAAAACATCATACCAAGGGGTTCAATAGTGCAAATCAAAGTATTTGTAGACCAAAGTCTGTAAGAAAAGGCCTGAAAATAACCCAGGACAAACAAAAATCACTGGAACCGTATAATTTATTGTCTGTTATAAACATATCTGCATTAAACCAGTGGGGATTATCACTGGGGCCAGATGATGGGGCCTATATCAATAACACAACTCTGAAAAGCAAGTAGAAATCCCCTCTTCCACTCCCCAGTCAAAACAACCACTTCATTCTGCCATTGATAAGCAGAGAGATGCAGTCATCATATGACATCTCATCCTGAAATGAGACTTCTCTCGCAAAATGACTGACGGGATGAAAGTAACTGGATCTAGTAATCGTTTAAATCATAATGAATACTGAGCATTTTGACTTTAATGGTATCAAGTTGACAGATGCATGTGTTAAAAAAGTCACAGATATGATGAAAATGAATCAGGTTAAGTTCATTATTTCCACGTAAAGCTCGTACTGGCAATTACTGGATGTTTTGCAGACCCAAATGCACGTGTGCAGTTATATTTGCAGAAGGCGCAGCTGCATTACTTCCCTCTCATACTCCCACATTAATATACATTTTGCCGCTTCATGTCAATTAATAAGAGCCCGGGGAGAAGGACATTTAATGATTGTTTCTGAAAACAATCTACAAAAGACAGATTGTGCTGATATGACAAAGAACGTTCATTCCCAGTCTGTAAAGAAAAGCCCAGAGGCTCATGTTTATCTCGCTCCGTGTATTATGCTGCTTCTTTTCCAACAAATCTCACTTGCACGGAGTCAGATGTGAGAGGTGTGAAGAACGCCTGATCAAGTAAAGACTTCCTTGTTCTCTTTTCATGCTTATTTGTACAGACTGCAGCTTCACAAAACGACCCCTTTTTTCCCCTTATCCGTTTGCCTTTGAATGAAGCCCAGAAAGCGGTCAGTGGCTCCAGTGGAACCAGTGCTGAGGAGGTTTGGGCAGATTGGCCCCTGGGAGACTTTCTGCTAATGCTCTTTTTCATCACTCTCCAAGATTATCAAAAGGTATTCTCTTCCAAGCGTGTTTGTTTCTTCTCCCTCGTGCTGCATGTTCACTTACAAATACAAATAGCCCTGCCTTCATAGGATGGACATGCAAACACACACACACACACACACACACACACACACACACACACACACACACACACACACACACAAACACAAACACACACACATACTGACATACACTGAGTGGCTTGATTCTGCTTTTTCTGTTCGCACTAACTCAGAGATGAGGGAGGGAGAGATAGAGGCAGAGAGAGAGAGAGAGAGAGACAGCTAGGCTGTTAAGGGAGATGAAAGCTGTGGCTAAAAAAGAAAGGAAACAATGGAATAAACTGCTCTTGAAGTCAAATGTGAAGATCAGTAATGTGCCTCCATGTGGTGATTAAGAGGACCCGGGGGTGGAAGGAGTGGTGGGAGGCCCTGGGGTTGGTTTTGTAGGAGCCAGGATCAAGGCTCACATTGACATCCCACCAAATTCTTTTCACCCCAACTCAATTTCTTGGTGCAGTGGTTCACCACTCCTGACTCCTTCTCTCCTTGATACACACTTGCTGAGACACTCCACTGCAAAGAGAGCCGATGGTCATTATCACCCATGAGTGCTCTGCAGGGTTTCAAGGGTCTTTACGAGCTGTCTCTGTCCGACTCTGTTGTTCCCTGGGTCTCCTCCTCTTTAGTTCTGTCCAACTCTTAAGGCCGGCGCATGCTTCTGCGTTTTCACGGGAACGGAGACGCAGGAGCCCTTCCGGGCCCCTCACGGCCCTTCCTACGTCCTTACGTGCGTCGGCCAATTTTTCTAACTAGACGGCAAAGCCCCGCAAGCGTCACCCGGCCGCGAGGGCTGTGATTGGTCTGCTGACTACATCATTTCCGGAGTCGCATTTCCGGTTCATGCCCGGAAACCACGGAGGATTTAGAAGAACGAATATGGACCAGATAGAAGAGCACTTGGCAGAAGAGATCCGACACTATGTCCACTAGTATAACCCGTCACTAACCGGCGGATTTTTCCGCCAGAAAAAGGCTCTGCGGAGCCGCCGTGGCGATGTAAATAAATCGCTCTTTTTCGTGCAACACACGAAGAAGAGCCGACTTCGACAAAAAACATTACTGCGCCTAGTGTTCTGGCGGGGAATTGCATGGCAACACGCGCAACGGTTGGGGAACCATGAATGAGAACGAGTCCTGCGTTACAGCTGCGTGCCTGCGGGCCCCTGACGACGCAGAAGCATGCGCCGGCCTTTATCCAATGACATATTGATGCAAAAAAACAAAAAAGCGTTTTATACAATAAGGGGGGGAGGGCTCATACCGTGACGTGAGTTATAATACAGAAACATTGCTTCATGTGCGAGTCAAAAATTCCATTGCATTATGATGTAATCAATGAAGGATCGGTCATACTGTGTGGATCTGGCATATTGTGGACTGATCAAGCTCTTCATTGAACATGCTGGGGATCACTCATACTGGGGATTGGTCATGCTCTGGATTGGCCATACTGGGGAGTTGGTCATGCTCTGGATCGGATCTGGCATATTGTAGATCGAGCATAATGTAATTTGGCCATGTAATAGGACAAGATTGATTTCACCTTGTGTCATCAAGATTGAGATGATACTGCGCGAGCACGCTCTAGTATTGGACAGGATGATTATAAACATTCTTAATATAAAGATTATTTATAATTTATTCATAGATTTGTGACATTATGCAGCTAATGTTTCCAATTTCCCCAGTTTCCAAGTTGTTCCCCCTCCTCGTATTTGTCATGCTTTAAAAATGTCTTGGTGGGTAGTTTTCAGTTGGGAACTTAAATTTCCAGTGATGACATTTTGAAATCTACTGTGACAAAAATAGGATCATAATGTTAATGTTAAAATTGGAAGATATTCAGTTGCTATTGGCAACCAGAATACCGTAGTTGGACCATCCGTTTGGAAGCATGGTGTGGTTTGACTCGTCGGCCGTATCCAGGTCAAGTTACATTTCATTTCCTACAGTGAGTCATAAAGGTGAATTCCCATTTCAGGCGATGAGATACCAAGTGTCGCTGAATGAGGAGCAAACTGATGACTTTGCCTCTGTGCTGCTCTGTGCCGGCAGCTGTGTGAGAGTGTGAATGTTAAATGAGGATGAGTCCTGGGCTGTAAATGGGGGCCTCAGTGGTCCAGCCCGAGTGATGGATGGAGAGCTTTAAAACATTATCTGAACACTGGCTTAAGTGTCATGATGGATATTACCACATCATAAACTTTGATTCCTTGTTTAATGCTCCGAAGACGGACATATAAGCTTCTGCGCATGCCTGCACATATGCCCATGGGTATGTGCGCTGTATGCCCATGTACACACACTTGTGCACACAGGCTGCCATTGTCGTATACACACACACACACAGGCTTTAGTTAACCTCTACAGAGCCCTACTTGCTCTCTAACTCTGCCCAGATGGCCATGTGGGCTGTGGGCACCGGCCTCTATATTGGCCACTATTAATATGCAACACAAATTTCCCAGCCCTTGTAATTCTTAACTCCCGCTCTACAGCCTTTTTACTTCACCCCAGTGACTCGACAGGCCTGCATATCAGATCGGTACTTCGGTACGACCACAGCTAAGCACCTAATTATCAGCTTATATTGCCCCGCGGTGGAGGTTATCGCGGCCCGTCAGGGTGGGTGACGCTGTGTGTCAGAGGTGGGGGGGGCCGCGCTGACCTTGTCATTGCCTTTGTGGTTTGTAAGGGGCCTTTGAGAAGGTGTCAGGGCTGGCCCATTGAACACCAGGGTGCAAGTGGAGCAGGCCCCTGGTTGGGGGTAATTACAGGCCCTGTCACAGAAGCTATATGTCGGACACGCTGGTCCCGCCTCCCGTGCTCTCAGCTGTGGTGCAATGAGACAAACCTTTGCTGCTGTATCCTGGAGAAGGGCTTGAATTCGTGCCATTATGCTTATAATGTGTGGAAGAAACAATTTTAAGATATTTAGTAATTTAGCCAAAACACTGTCATTTTGAAAGGTCCTGCTCTCAATTAACATTGAAGTTTCAACATTTACACATTGCAAAGCCATGCACTTGAGTCCTTTAATACACAAAAATAATACTATATTAGATGTCATTAAACTACACAAAGAACTCATGTAAATCAACATGATGGCTTTTGTTGCTTTTTCTTAAAAGATACCGGGGGGGTCAGAGAGCCGTGTTGTTGTTTTTTGTCATTCAAACTTGTCAGAAATAACTAAAGTTCAACTTAACTTTCCGTGCACTGTGAAGAATTCACCGTGACTGCATGTGTTTGCATGGGGAAAACCACTTGTGTATCACTGATGGGTGTTTTTCTCCCCTGTTGTTGCCGAAACATGAATTCAAATCAATGTTTTCCATGAAATGTTTGTATAGCGGGTGCAGGAGAGTCACACGGCTGACAACTTTTCTGTTAATTACGTGGTTTATTTTCAGATTATTATGGAACTGGGTTTTATAAAGAAGTATTTCCAAATCAACAAAAAAAATTGGATGTTTATATGTTTGCGAGTGTTTAGATGTGTTTATGTTGTTTTCCTAAAAGCTGTATTAGTAATAAAATGATTTGATTTGTGTCAAGGCCAAAAGAGGAGCCTCTATTATTTTCTGTGTTGTACAACCCGCACACGGGTGGAGTCTATAGGCCGCTCTTATTTACACCCCTCGCTGCTCCTGAATCTTAGTCAGGTTTCTTTACTCTCTGCCTCACAGACATAGAACATTGGCTCCTACTGCTCAGATTAGTCATTTATTAAGTCATCAATCAAAAACAGACAAATTCAATAAGCAGCTCACCCATAGAATTCCGTCGCCGTGCTCTGCGTGTGCCCAAGGTCCTCTCATGTTTTTCCGTAGCATGAGGTTTTGTATCGGTGCCACAGGCGGCACTCGACATGTGTAGCATGATGGGATGCAGCGCTGCGGTACTGTGGCTGTTGCCGTATGTTTTCAGCTTCGGCAAACAACACAGGGATGAGATGGTGGTGAGGCTGTGTCACATTCTGAAGACATATTGTGCTCTCTGTCAGTTTTTACTTCAGTTGCCACAATCCTGTTAGAGTGAATTTGATATTTTCCAGTTGTAGACATTGCTTAAGGTCAGTGAATCATCCGACCTGTGACAGTGGGGGTGTTGTGTCTTCTGTCGAGCACTGAAAGGATCCTGTCCACATTGATTCTGTCCTAAACATTTATTTATTGTTCGCTGCCCTGACAGCACGTGATTGGGATTCTCTGATTTCACGCTCCTTCTTTCTCCTTGGAACCTCTCGTCATTACGTAATGGTGGAGGAGCAGAATGTCTCTCGAACCTGAAAAGCCCTGTTCTACGTACCTCTCGTGTTTCCTTTTGTAAGTCAGAGTTCTGCATGAGGCAACTGTTAATGCTGAAGAGAACGTCTGCATTTCAGTAGTTTCCCCTGGACTGACATTTGCAACTAAATGCAGCTTTTAAAAGGATCAAAGAAATCACACATGATAAGATGTTGCATTCATGTCCAATAATCTCACTACAAGTCATTCAAAGTTTTTGGTGATACTACATTTCTTGATGTGATGTGATCATCTGCTGTCGGTGGATGATTTAGACTCTTCTCTACTTGTACTACTGTTACACTACTATACTATCGCTGCAGAAGTAGAGGAATACATATCGAGCTCCTTTGCTGAAGTTAAACTAATAATGTCACAGGGTAAGAAAACTCCATGGCAACTTGATGGTGACACATCCTGCATTCACATGTATTTTTAAATTGGAAGTAGTGTAAGCTAAATGCACATTAAGTATCAAAAGATCATATTCATGGATTGTGTTTACAAATGTATGGGAGTAAAGGTGTGAATGTAAGGAGTAGAAACCAATTAAAAAATAAGCTTTTTCTGTACCTCAAAGGTTACAGATGTTACAGCTTTTTATATCTACATGTGAAGTGTATGAACAGTCATGCAAGGAGCTCATGCCAAAGGAGCATTCTTTCAAGTTTCTCCTTTCATTTCTCTCTTCCTGCTTTTCTTCCCTTAAACTGAGCAGCCTGCAGAGATTATTTCCCTGTGTGCTGCAGTAAAAGTCTGCTGAAACGGTAAAGAGCAGTTAGGTCTGCATTTTGGACATTCTCTATCATCATAACAGGCAGCCTCTTATTACGACTGCTCATTTAAATGCATATGGTGCCAAAGCAAGTGCTGCACATAATGTGATGTAAATCCTCTCGTTACCGAATACCACTTTGTGTTCTCGTGTCTTTAAAGTTCTCAGATCTGCAGCTGAACGGTTTAACCTTGTTCTGCTGTTAGAAAGGTGCTTGGCGCATCCTCAGCGCTGCACTTGCCCGGTCGGGGGAAGATGTGAAAATAAAGAGTGAGAGCAGAAGACAGAACGGCTTAGAATGGGGGAGTAAATGATGCTGGTGGAAGGAAGGGATCAAGTGTTCCACAGGGCATCTGAATCAAAGCCCTCTCTTCCCTCCTCTGCAGACTGAGAGAGGGGAGGTGTGAGCTGTAATTAAGTCGAAGCAAAGACAGTGTGACTCTCTGAGGAGCACTGATCTCTTTCAAAAAGCCTCTCATTGCTGTGGTTACGGCGCACTCGTACATGAGTTTAGCATATTGTTTGTTTGTGTAAATGTGTGTGTGTGTGTGTGTGCATGCCTGTTCCTTTTTATTCTTGCCTCAGCGCCGGTGGCAGCCGTAGGCCTTCTGTTGGCGACTCGTCCGTCCGTTCCTTTCCGTGACATCTCAAGAAACACCTCGGGGAAAATGTCTTCAAATTTGGCACAAATGTTCACACGGATGAGCTGATCAGATCTTAGTGGTCAAAGCCTAAAGATCAAGGAGATTTCACGTCTTCCCCGGATCTTGTGAACGGGATATATTGACAGACTTTCATTGCAACGGGCATCAATTACTCTACAGCTGCTTTCACGCATGTACTGAACTCTGGATTATCTCCTGACATTCTCCGGAGCGGCTGTATGTGAGAATGCAAATGTCTGAGTTAGAAGCTGCAGCCCCCGCTCATAAGAACTCTGGAGAATGTCAGAATGAGCCGATGTGAGAACACTCTTTTCTTTTTTTTACCTGTTCAGTTGGGTAGGTTGGATACAGCAGCAGGGTTAGGAACTGTAGTTCTTCTTAACATCCTGAATTTCAGTGCTGTCCCCTGATCACCACATTGTTTTTTTAATCAGGTATCATCAGCACATTTGTTGACCAGGTAGTACAAAGAAACTGCACTGTATGTAAATTCCAAATGTATGTTGGCAGTGACTCAGAAACCGTGTCAGTATAACACAATGTGTGTCAACAGGAGAGCACTGATGTGGAATATCTCAAACAGTAGTTTGTACAGTATCTTGGTCACAGTTCATAGTCATCAATCATGTGCGGAGAATAAATATTGGCTGATTATATTTATTTTTCATCCCTCAATAATCATTATTACATCAGCTTTAAAAGGCAGTGTTTGTGTTTTGACAGACCTCTTATTGCTATATGCTTTTTCTCTGCTGTAATCCAGATGGAAATATGATTATTTTTACTTCCATTCGTGTATTTGTAAATTAATTCAAATTATTTTAGATTAAGATTTTCTGTTCAAGACATATTATCCTCTTCTGACATACGATGCGCTGTAGCACATTTCAAAGCAAAAGAAAATTAGTAGAGTTGCGGTGATCGTTAATAAATTATTAGTCATTTTTAAATGAAAAATATTCAGGGCTGCATCTTCTTCAGTGAGAACAGGCCTCATTTATTAAACACTGCTAAACATTACGATAAGTGGAATAGTTTTGATTGATGGCATCACAATGATGGGTCATCAGTCTGGGCTGTAGGACATTTTGATGGTCAATCTTTCATTTTGTAATGTTTTATACAATAATTAATTGAGATGAAATAATGAATTTCCATCTTTAGTTGCAGTCCCACAATTTGATTGACACATTAATATGCCACTTAAATATAATAATACAAAAAGTACTACTACTACTACTAATAATAATTATGATAAAAATAACGATATTAAATTATGCACTTTGCTTTTACATTAGCATCTTCACTTCTGAAACCTTTTTCAGATTATTTGTCTTCCTTCTTCTTTCATCACTGACCACCAGTGGAAGTGATCCAGCCACAAAGAGTGTCCTCTCAGGACATGTTAGGAGTTTATTACTGTTTGAGCCTGGTCTGGTCCGAGCACACTGTTTGCATAAGCAGGCAGGTGTGCTCGGGTATATTATCCAGCCGTGTGTCTGATGGGATAGGGATGTCAGGGAGGCTGTGCAGTCAGGGCCCTGTCTCAGTAATGGAGGTCAGGCCCCTGCAGCTGCCTGCGGTACTCGGGGGAGGATCAGCCCGCGGAGCTCTGAGGGAAGAGGAGAAGCTGGAGGGAGGGAGGCGTGTCATCTGTGCCTCTGCTTCCTGTCACTTGGTTTCCTCGGCACGTTCCATTCCTCAGCCGCAATTGAAAATAAATAATGAAATATTACGAATGGCTCACTGAGTGTTCTGTTCTTGTGGCCGACCACCCGCGGTGAAAACCACGGCTGAGCGCATAACATATTCCGCACTCAACATAAAGAAGAAAGCCGCCAATAATTAAGCATCACAATCAGTCTTTCCTGCAGTGGAGTTGTTCCCTCATTTGCTCTTTTATTTGACTAAGTTCCGTCTGCTCGCAGCGTTTCCCAGATTGTGTTTTTACCATTCGACTGGATGGAAATCGGCATCAAAGCCTTCAGACAGTTGGCTGCTGGGACTTCATGCATGTTGTGTAAATCTCTACATGTCATTACCGCAACTGCACATAATATACAGCAGACAGACCCGTGGCTGTTTTTGAGGCCTCAGTATTTAAAGATGCGTCGGATTTCTTGTCCCCCTCTACACCCTGTTAAGAAAAGCATCACATTTTTTAAGGCCATCCATTAATATGTATCTTCTAATTGGCGAGGAAGAATTCAAGAGTGGCGACAGTAATAATTTCCAATATGAATTCATCACCGCTAAACAGATATAAAGCTTTCAACAAATGCATTTAGGTCAGTCCTGGAATGAATATTCCTCTGTTGCAGGGGACAAAAAAGACTTGACATAACCACTTAAAATGACTTTCCACATGAAGGAGGAAAGTGTCTCCTCCAGCGTTCTTGATTAAATTTTCATATATAACTGTAGCGAGTGAGCGTATCTGTCATTTTCCTCGCTTTTCTCTGTCAGAAAAAAAAAGGCGCCAGTGCTGTAATGCAGGTAGCGAAGAAAACCCCCTGTGCCTCCTTAATTAGTGGGATTTGAGCCTTATCGGACAAGGTCTGTTTTTATTCATCAGGCTCCATTCACGCACCCCACTCCTCATGACATCCCTAACAATAGCATTAACTGGCGAAGCAGCTTCAGATTGCGGGAGATGGAGCCCTGTAATTGATGTCTCTATGGAAGGGCGGGAGGGAAGGAATGGGGAGATTAAATGAGAAATGAAAGAAGAGAGCCTGGCCTAATGAAAGGTATCTGCTCCGTGTGCAGGGGATGTTTTGTGACTCCTTTTATTTTTTTTTTTTTTTACCTGGAAGTAAATTTATACACCATTTCCAAACTGACAAAAGTTGAAGTATATCTCGAAGCAGGAGGCTATATCCTGCTCTCCGTCGGTATCATCTATTTTTCTGTCTTGCTCGCTGGTATATCGTGCAGCTCCCACTTTAATCTCACTATAAGGACGAGTTCATCTGTGGGTGCTGTGTCGGGTCAGCTTAGAGACTAATAAAGATTGTGCAAACACTGATTTTTTTGGTTTTGTTTTCCTGCACAGGAAAGTGAAATGAAATTGAAAGCGCATTCGATAATCACTGACCTTCATAAACCTCTTATGGGATCTCCTGCCACCTCTCTGCTGCAACTCATTTAGCCGCACATTATCAGCCTCTGCAATACGACTATTGTGCTTACTCTGTGCTGTGAGGCAGTGTTAAGCTGTCTATTATACCTTCTCCAAGATAGTGAGAGATGTTAAATTGTGTTATCAGACTTGTAAGGTACAAGGTCTTGGCCGGCCGCGGCTTCTGGGATTTTCCTGAGCTGCACTTATGGGCTAGAACCGCCGTGAACTAGTAATGAAACAATTTCACACAACAGCATATGCCCTGCGGTGCCAATCTTGCCATCCGCTCCCAGCCCGAGCAGGAAGAGAGGGCCGCGTGCAGTGAGAGGGAAATTAGATTTTTACCATTCACAGCCTCGTGCGGGTGTACTGGCTCCTGCTCGATCTGCTGAATCATGATATCGGCAAGTTGAGCCAAAGATGGTGTGAGAAAGCAGCAAGGAAAAAAAAAGGGCCGTTCATGAGACACATGGGAGCAGCTTCCAGGAGACATGGCTCATCTTTGTTTAATGGAGACTTATGGCTAGTCTTGTCTCAGGCCGGGCAGCCGCATCGCCATTACCAGAGCGTTTACTCCTCATTTGCCAACTCGTAAAGGTTGCGGGAGCACGGCGGATCAGCTCATCAGACATAACATGCTTGGGTATCTCCGGTCAAATCCCCGTATGATGATAAATGATTGCAGTTGTAGCTCCACCAAGTAGATTTTGATGGATGTCTCCTCACGTATGCAGTCTGTTTACTCAAACGGGTTGTCAACATTCTGTTTTCACTGAGATGAGACGTGTGACTTTGCTCTGGTTATAGACACTAGTCGTCTGATATCCATGTGTGGTGCCAAATCGGTGCTGTTCAGAAATGTGCATATGTTGGCTTCGCCTGACTCTGTCCTTTAAAAAACAACTCAGCCCTTAGGTCATCCGTGCAAGCAGGGTATTATGACCCAGTAACATTTCACTGTGAGGTGACCTCCAGCCGACGCAGTAATTATGATTGGAGCAGAGGAGCCATTTAAGTGATATAAAGTCCACATGAGGAGGAGGACGCTGGGTGATGGGTCGATGAAACTAAGGATTTTCACCCATGAGACCTCTGTTCATTTTCTGAAACTAAACCTGCCCACCTCGCTAAATTGCTAATAGCTTCTCAATAATGAAAAATTGAAGCTTCCAGTTTTATCTACCCTGTATGCACACTTTATTTACCCACTGCACAGAATCACACTTTGGTGTTGTTTTCCTATAGAGAATCAATATGTAGCAAACTTAACCCTAATTGTGATATTGTGGTGGGCTGCCGTATATTAATCAATGGCCGGGGACATAAATAGCTTTCACACAGCTAAAGGAATGAGTCCACGTGTCCCAGACCCCTTTTCAAATGTGTCCCAAAGGCTTTTCTTGGGTGCATTCACACACTTGGGATCTGATCACCCTAGGCGCATGTTAATGACGGGTATGAACACAGACAGGGACAATGGAACCGTCAGACTGGTTCAAAATAACCTTGTTTGGTTTTCGCAATCACAAATGACGTGTGTGTTTATTTGCATGTAAAATGGGAAAGTGAGAACACAAGTGGTCCCTCGAGACACTTGAACGGACGCGTTCTGACGCCAAGTGTGAAGTGACGTACTTCGAGCTGTCCACTTGTGACCAGATCACCCGACGCTCATGTTAATGCCACGTCTGGACAGAACCACAGACTCTGTGTAGGACTCTTCTGTCAATTGTTAGGTTCATTGAAATGAGTATTCTTAGTTGCTTTTATTCATGTGAGTTGTGCAAGGGGCATTGATTCTACCGTACTCAAGTGAAGATAGACTGTGTGTGTGTGAGACAAAAAGAGAGGGAATCGTTTTGTAATAAAAAAAATTGCTAATACCAAAGGAAACTGACAAACCTCAACACTCACTTGCTTGGGGTGAATCCTTCAGAGGATCTCTTCCCACCTTTCCTTCCCACATGAGCTCAGTTGGACCTTATCCAAAGTTTTCATCGGGGATCCTCCAGAAGAAACTGGATCAGAGCCTCTCGCTCATACATTTACGTTCAATAAACGCTGAGATGCCAAAATGCTGCAACTCTAACACCCAAGTCGGATGTTTGACCTTGCCGTTGACTTGCAATGTGCGAAAGGTAAAAGACGAATACATGTAAATAATGCATAATTTGAATTTTTGTACATAAACTATCTTTGTAAATATTTTATGGATAAAAGAAATGCTGCCAGCAGGGTTGTTAGTGACCTCTGGTATATACAGCGTGCGGTTTGGTGCAAGAACTGAATGTAAACATAGTTTTTGTTTGCTTACAAGAAAACTACAGGGCACCTTTCATGTGGTGTATCCATGGTTTTTGTGCAGATTTGTACTGCTGGCCTCTGGTGTGTGTAGGGTTCCACTTCGATTTAATGTGATGTTGGTTTCAGTGCAGTTTTAGCTTGGAAATGATGAAACTAACAGTGCGTGTTGGTAGATATCGGCTCACTGCACCTTGTTTTGAGAATTATCAATCCAAAGTCTACGTTGGTCAAAGTCGACAACCGGCAAAGGATGTTGTTTCTCTTATTGTAAGTTTCCCACACTCCACATGTGTACCCATTCTCTTACATCATCCTGCTCCCTCTCTGGTGCTGCTTCCTGTCCTCCTCCTTGGTGGGGCCTTCTGAAAACAAGGTGGCTGTTATTGATGGTGGAAGAAGAAGTGGTGTTCGGGATGATTCCGCTGCTGGCTCAGTATTGATGAGCTGTACAGCTGCATCCCCCCCCCCCTCCTCCCCCCCTCCCCGCCGCGTAAGTAAACTTGTCAGGCCTGATGCATTGCCTGCACGCGCTCAAATGTAAATCACGCTACGGCGGAGCTTTATCTCAAACCAAACAAGAGGAGCGGCGGCACATCCCCGATCCCCCGGTCCCAGCAGAGCCGCTGCATCTGAGAGGCTCTGATTAAATGAGTGCCAGCAGAGTGCTGCCGCTGGTTACACAATATTAGGTGGCTCTGCCCGGGGAAAGAAATGAGCTGAAACAGAAGGAACTCAGCGCAGGACGAGGGTTTCTCGGTCGGGTCCGCACACAATCGAGTTCAAGTCAGATTTTGTGTTAGATAAAGGGAAGATTAGTGACAAGATTGGCTCACGGGCAGAGATCTGCATATGCAAAGAAAAAGGTGCTTGTGAACCTCGGCTGAAGGAGCAAAGAAAGAGAAAACGATCGGTGTTCAGCAGAGAGGAAGTCAAAGGGAACCTTTATGATAGAGGTGCAGTAGCAGGGTTCATGTAGTGAAAGCTAATCTTTTAGACTGGTAGCCATTCATTCTAAAAGTGTTTTCTTCCCTGTGTAATCACTGTTATCCCTGTCAGAGTAATTGCAAATGCATGTCCTTGTTAAATCTGAGTGTAGATGATTTAAGCCCGTCTGAGAACTGCACTGGAACAGTATGATCAATAGAAAGCCATCCTCCTCCCAGACTTCTTTGATTACCTCCCAGTGTTTTATATCGTAAAGCCTTTAGAGACAAAGGAAAAAAAAAATCTTGTTTTCCCCCAGAATCCTCTTGTTTAACATTCCCATCACTATCTGTGATTTCTCCTCATTATCCCCGCCCCTCTTTAGCTGTGCTCCTTCTCTCTCCTCCTCCCCGCCCACCGTCGCTGTCTCGCCCCTCTAATTTATTTCTACCTCTCCATGATAAATGCAACGTAGGAGGCTTGTGTTTTCCTCCCTCTCCATCACAACGTATTTATGATGCGCCTGCTGCGCTGGCTATTAGTCAGGGTCGCGGTGTTCACTGTAGAAGCGAGCGAGGTTGGACAGTAGTACCCGGGGTCCATCACAAGCACTTAAGGCCGGTCTACACCTTCTCCCATTAATCTCCCTCCAGGGCCTCCTCTGGCTGCCTCACAGCCACTTTGGGCGGTAGAGTTATGCTCTTCCTGCTACCTCCTGACTTTGATCCTGCACAAACACTGCTAATAGGATTTAATTAGCATCTCACATGGACACTGAGTTCTGAAACCACTGACGGGAGCTATCTATGCTTGGTTCATCCAAAACACAAATCCACTTACCCACAGACACAAGTTGCATGTCACCATGCAGATAGTTTCAGTTCTGTTCCAGGTTTTAAGTACATTTTATTGCAACGGATGTGAATGGAATAATTTATTTTGGTGCTTCATTCTTTGCAAAATGCATTTGGCATGAACTTCCCCTCCAGAAACAGTGCCCCTTTATACTTTGGGTAATCCACAGAAGTCTAAGCTGTAAGTCTAATAACAATGAAATAGCTCCAAAGAAATTCAAACCAACAGAGCTTGATTCACCTTCACTGCAGTGGCTGCAGAAACGTAGAGAGGTAAAGGCAGAAACAGAAGTAAAAATCTATAGTGGTTAAGGTTAATGTGGTGTAAGCTGCTGAAAATGCTGCGTATTCAATATATTTAAGGCTGATGATACCTCATATATTTATTACTGGCAACAAATCCAGTGAAAACAGTATTTTGTGTGTGTGTGTTCGTGTGTGTGTGTGTTTGTGTGTCCATACAAATGATGCAATATATGAGCACAGTGTGACAGTGTGGACTAGTCAAGCTCACAGAGGAATAACATGCAACAGACTCTGGATACACACACACTCTTTCGCTCTTTCTCTCTCCCCCTACAACTGTTTCTGTAAATAAAGTGAAACAGTCGATTGTCATTTTAAGAGTTTTAAAAATTGAAAATGCAAATATGTGAGGCACCTGTACAGATGTTTTTTTACTGTAATAGGAGCCATTAGCTGAGAATCACAAATGAGGCATCAAGGATGAAAAGTAGAAACAGTTGACAATTGAACTGAACTGAACACCAGCCTAGTACTTCAAATTTGAGCATTTTTATTTAGTAAGTTGCAAAAATGACTAATATTGGATATTCCCCTCAGACATATCATGAGGAAACCTCTGGCACAGTGTTTAAACCATCACTGAGCTGCATTAATGAGATTCCTTGCTGCCTCGTGCAGGCTTTGCCAGCTAAATCTCCCCACAGGATTTATGAAAAATTATATAAGATTAGTACGGAAAAACACTTCATGCATGCTTATGCGGAATTTGCGTTGCTGCTGATTTAGGACTGATGTTTGACTTGAAAATGAAGCTGTATTTGGAAATCACAAGACGGCTCTTTTTTATAGGGTTTTAACAATAGAGGGACACAAAAGAGAAGACTTCTGATGGATTAACTTTTTCTTTCCATGGGCACAGACCTGAGAGTGTGTTGAACTTAAAGACAAGAGCATGAGCCAAACACAGATAACAAATTCAAGTCATGGCATCTTACGACAGACGCAGGTCTTGTTGGGCAAATTACCTTTCCTTCCTTTCAAAGAGGAGGGCGCCGCGTTCTTGCACATTTATTTATTTCTCCGTCTTTGTTCTCCTTCTGAGAAACTTGTCAGCTGTGACAGAAGCTCACATAAGTTATCTCGGGGCCCCGGCGTCCACGTCTCCAGGTGTTATTGCTGCTCTGCCTCTGCACGCTGGCCCGTGTCTCGGGGACCATGCTGAACACTGCCACGCTATCACCCCTAATAAGCAATTAACATTCAAAAAACCTGCTTTCGTTCCCATTCTCGCTACTATTCAAGTAATCTGAGCCCCCCCCCGCCCCGTCAGCTGAAGTCCCTGCTGCTGTGATGATCACAAAGAATTCATTCTCAATGTCATTACGGCTTTAGCTCGTGTGACACTGACAGATTCATTATAATTTGTATTCATTTTTAAGTAAACATCAAAACAGCAAATAGCCACACACACTTTTTTATGCACACTTTTGAAGAAATGCCGACACACGCACACATGCACACACGGAAACACACAAACACACGCACACACAGAAACACACACACACACACACACACACACACACACGCACACGATGCATGTGGCTTTTCTAATTACATGGGCTTGCCCTCCCGCTGCCAAAGCAGCTCATTTGGGCACTGAGAGGAACGCGTGCGCTAAAAGCAAAGGAGGCTGGGAAGGATGAGTCTTAATGAGGGGAATCAGTGGAATGTGTCTGATGGTGACATTTTCTTCCTGGAGCTGGAGGGCTCTCGATGAAAGTCAGGCCTTCACCGCGGGCCCTGCTCCGACACTCAGCCCTCTCATCCTCAGATAACCGGGCACGGCGCAGCACAACAAGCAGCGCTCACACAGGAGGCAATTAAAACTCTGATCTGCTTACACACCCGGAAACGCAATGCTTTGGCTGCAGGCGGAGGGGAAGAGCGATGGGGCGGCGGCAGTGGGAGGCGGGTGTTCACTGGTGGTTTGCTGGTGATATTTGTGTGTCAGCAGGAACAGCCCAAGTGGTGGTCCAAAATTAGCCGTCTTAGTTGTTTATTGTAACAAACACGATATCTTCAGACTCAAAAGTTCTACATTGACAAAAGAAAACAGATGGAGCTTCTCAACAAAACACAAAAGACGACATTGGGGGAATAGGCCAAATGGGACACTATTAAGTAGAAGCTGGCATTGAGTCAGAGAAGCTCTTTAACAGCAGCCACACTGCTGCCAAGCCTTAATACGATCTGTTAGTGAGGAGGGTCCTACACCACAGAGGGCTCAGGGCGTTCGGAGTTAGATAGAGGACCAGGAGGCCTGTCGTCCGAGCCGCGGCCAGACTGAGCAATAGGCCAGTTCAGCAGATTAGTGACAGACCCGTGCTGCACTATGTCTTATAAATGAGCAGCTCCCCCTGCATCCCGCACCATTATTCCTGAGTCCACCCTCCGGCGGCCGGTCGCATGTTTTTCTCTGGGCGGGTGGATCTGTACAAATCACACTTTCTTTTTGAAACCCCGGAGACTCATTTGGTTCTGTAGGCGCACTGGTCAAATTATTTTTAGCTTCTCCTGCTTGGGCAGAGTTTGACTGCACAGGCTGCAAAAACCGAAAGAAAAAGTAAAAATGCAAAAAAAAACAAAACTTTTGTGCGAAATGTAGTAGAAAACTCTGGTTCATTATTTTTGTAGCTTCAGCCATTGGTCACACCACTTCTGGCATGTTTGCACTCATTGAAGTAGATTTTCAGAGCTTGGAACGTGTTGACAGTGCTTTGATATTCTAAAAAAGTCTCCCTGACCTGACTCTTAATTTTCAAAAACCTTTCTCAATCAGTCCCAGATTAATCAGACCCACAGATTTCTTTCTCATCTAATCTAATATTACTCATACTCTGGCTCAGAACTGATTGAACAGCAGAAAACAGTGCTGCTGTTGCCTGAGACTGTCTTTGACATGTCTAAATGTCTGCTGTAACCAATCAGGTATTAATTCATTAAAAAAGCAAACATTTGCTGGCTTCATCTTCTCAACCCCAAAAGGTCTGTTTTTCAACATTTTTATATCATTGTAAAATCATTATCTTGTGGCTTTTGAAGGACGGGTTATTTGATGGCTGCTCTGGGGAAACTTTGACGGCTGCCTTTTCATATTTTCTGTCGTTTGATGGACCAAATGATTGATAGATTGGTGGAGAAAATGATCAAAACTTGAATCCATGAAGAATATAATATTTGGATCTGAAAGAGCTGTTCATGCAATGGGAAGCATCACTGTACGGATGAGGCCAAGTCAGAGCATGTGCCTTACACTTCAGTTTTTCAATTCATTTCCAGCTTTAACGATGTGTGTCTGTATTTTCTGACCATTAAAACACCCCCCCCCCCCCCCCTGCCAACATAAACCCCACCACCCCCCAGTTTGACAACCTAACTGGTGGCTCTAAAAGACCCTGTTTTGTGTGATAATGGCAGAATGGAGAGAATGCAACCATTAGAGGGTTGGGTCACCTTCTCGGGCTGAGAGCCAGGCTGTTGTTGTCCTCCATCAGCTGGAGAGCCCCCCCTTTCGCTGCTCTGGCACCGCTGCCCCATTATCTCTGGCGATCTGGGTGACCCGTGGCTGTTGTGTCATTTTCTCACCACAGGACTAATTGTACCAAATGGTTGCGGATGTTGAGGGAGTGGATGAGATGGACAGTCCATGGTGACCACCCGGTGCCAACCATTAGCTGTAATGTAGTTTAGAGCTGGAAACATCGTTCAGTAGTTGAGGTATTAACGATGATCCTGTGGTGATGTAACTGACCAATCATTTTTCTCGTCGGGTCTGTGAGGAGTTTGTTGCCCACGTTTTTTTCCTGGTAGCAAATAAAGTTGACTAATATCCAGACATCTTCACATGTTTTACCTTTTAATAACACATTTGTATCTCTTCCCCTCCGCAGCTGGCTGTACTTTTGACGAGGACTCAGACCCCGGCTTGTGTGAATACCGACAGGGCCAAGACGACGACTTTGACTGGCAGCTCATCAGGACCTACAACTGGCCACACACGACGCCTGATCTCCTCCGAGGTAGGCTCCAATATACGTCACAGTTTAAGCTTTAAACCACAGCACTGGCAGCGCCCGAGACTGACCATGGAGCTGTAGTCCGTGTGCCGGGGACAGTGGCGTATGACACACGGGGGGGGTATATGGGGGGGGGCAACATCACCCCAGAGCATGTTGACCAGCTCTTGTTTTTTGCACAAGAATCTAAACATACCCAAGCACTAGCTTTGTATCGCCTACATGCAAACAACAACAGCCTACTTTTTGTTTATTTCAAAGTTTATATTTTAAGTAAACTTTTATTCATTCTATTTAATTTACCTTTTATTTATTGTTTAAAATTAGCCTAAGTGGCATACATTTCCTCAATCTGTCAGTTTGTGTGAAGTTGACAGGGGCTATACAATAATAGGGCACATTTTTATTTATTTTCTCTATTGGCTGCCCGGCAGTCATTAAGTTAATGTTAATATTTGAAATAAAACTGGTAAAGCTCTAAGTTAATTTGACTGTGTTGTATTTGAAGGTATGATTCAACATTTTTCCATGGTCCAGTATTTAAAAAAAATAAAGAACCAAAAGAAATCCCAGGAAATCGTAATATCGAATCGCAATAGGTTTAGAGGTCCCTGCCGATTCCCGTCCCTATGACACACACATGCTGCGGGGGAGCATCTCACTCCAGACCAGTTGTGGCCTGTGCGTCACTGGACAGCTCTCATCTGTAGAAAGTAACAGGTGGAAATTAACACATGCTCTGTCGTCGACTCGACCAGACAATCTGAATAAGTGCCCGTTGTTTCTGCAGCAACATTTACAATGCCACGGCAACGCAGCACCACTGTGTTTATTCTGCAGAGGCAGTGCCGCCGACGGCTAAAACTAAATCCTTGATGAAACACTTGACGTGTATCACAAGGTGGGATTGGGAGGGATCCATTATCAAACATTACAAATGGCTGAGTTAGAGCCCACTGAATATGAGGGACGTTTATTTGTACAGCAGCAAGGCAATTCAATGTGCTTTACATTAGACATAAAAAACATAAAGACAAGATATAAAAGACGAGGCCGTTTAAACAGATATAAAATGGATTTGAAAGACTAGGAAAAAAAACGGATAAAATTTAATGAAACATTAAACGATAAAGTCTAAAAGATTCAGCAGTGATACAGTAGAGTGTAAGTTATGGATACATAGCTCCAGGTCCTACAGATACATAGCGGAGTCTCTGTCTGCCTGCATTTCCAAATTCTCAGACTTCAGCCTATGCCGGAATAACAAATATAAGACCTGGTTTTGTAGGGAGCACAAAACAAGTTGGCTTCTGTATGAAACAAATTTTAGTGGCTTTAGAATGTGCAGTAATCACATCAAATTACAGTCATAGCCCATGCCAACATTTCAGGGATCGAAAATACAAGTCTGCAGACCGGTGTCTGCCTACATGGAGCTTTGACATGAGCCTCCTACGATAAAAGTCAATCCACTTCAGTTGTGTGACAGGAAAACCAATGCATCCAGACGTTTGACTGTTTCAACAACTTGCGAGAGCAGTCGTCACTTGTAAGCCTGTCACACGGTCACGTGTCACTGTCCCACGATGTCCATTACCCCGGCAACAGCAGAGTCGTCAAAGCTTTGAGGCATTTGGGTCAGTCCTGTTGACAATAGCTTTCAGAAGCTGCTAATCAAACAAGTACACAGAGTCCACACAGCGATTCAGGCGTGTGGAGATGTGAACGTCAGGAAGGTTTGAACTTCTCTCCAAATCTTTGCTTAAATTCTCCACACAACTAGTTTTATAGATGTTTGTTTACAGAAACAAGTCAAACACCACAAATCCCTTCAAGGAGAGCTCAATGGAAGTCTGCGTCATTAAACCAATTTGAATGTGCCTCAAAAATACCCTGTATCAAATTTTTCCTGCAGTGCACATTATCACATTTCAGCGGTTTAGGAAGCAGGTAAACATTGTCTTCTCCTGCCACAAGGAGACTGAAGTGCCTCTGAACCGTACTAAACTTGCAACTTATGTTCCATTATGATTTTCAACATGTCTTGATGGTAATTTCCGGTTTGTTTTCTTACTTGATTTATGCAGTGAATGATATTTATTTGTAGTAAAGCTGAATTTCTCGTCTCCAAGAAGTGTCATAAATTAAGTTTATTTTTATTAGTTATTTTCATGAGTCTACAAAAATGTGTCACATACTCGAGTTTTAATCTCCGAACGTCAAAAATAGAACAGCAGCATGAAGAAGTAAATTAAAACTTTGAATAACAAACCCAATTGCTTGTGTTTGCCATCTGGGTTTCCTAATCCTCTCTTCTGAGGAGAAGCTGTCATGTGACGTGATGATGATGAAGTTTTTAGTCTTTTTTGATAGAAAAACTGTGTAAATTGTAAAATAACCTGCAACTTTCATATGTGTATATGTTCACATTGCAAATCTGCATTTTGAATCAGCCTGCTTGTTTTCTAATACCCCAGAATAGCATTTACCTTATACCAACCTGACCTGCTCTATGTACAATAATTTTCAAGATGTGGTTTTCACATGAAAGTTGCCTTTCCAATAAGCTCATCTGATGGACTGTGAGTCAATGGGCTGTTGTATTCTGCAGCCAGGTTCCTGAAGCAGGCATTTGAAAATAAATATTGTGAAAAAGAAAACAAAGAAAAGGAAGCACTGGGTGTCTGGAGATATTTACCAGCGAGTCTAGAAATAGAGTTATAAACAATGCTGTTTGGGTACCAAACACAACACAGACACAATAACCCTCCAGTCTACTATAAAGCAGGCTTGCCGCAGCTTTTATGTGCTGTGCTGTTTTTCAGACAGTTCATTATGGGAGTGTTTGTGAGTGTTTGGAATAAAATAATGACACGTTTAATTAAAAGGACTGCACTGCAAACTGAATGGGACTGTTTGTGCAGCATTCTGTCAGTTTCCGGAGGGGAACTTCAAATCCACACCTCAAAACCAAAAGTAATTATCAGACCGGTCACGATAATTGTAATAATTGGTTTTGAATGAGGACGTGCCGGTGTTCTGAAAGATGTTTTTGACAAAGTTACAGATTTGTTTATTCAGTCACAAACTGGTATCCAGGTATATGACTCCGTGTGACTTTGTTGAGACGCAGCAGAGACAGATCGCAGTCCACCTTCCCCTCACCTATGGCACAACAGTGCATCTCACATGCGGCTCAAGAGATACATTTGTGATTGGATTTTGCTTCCCGACTCACTTATAATTTATAACTAACAAACGCTGACTGCTGTGGAACAGGAGGAAAAAACAAAGTACACATTTGCTTGGCCATGCAGCTATTGAAAAGAGAAATGGAGGCTGTTGGGGATGCTGCCTGAGGGAGGCTCTGAACTTCATCACCTTGTGTCGAGTTGTTTGACAAATTGACTGTGTTTTGGGGTTTTGTCTTCCAATACAATATGCACAATACGAAGCTGACAGGAGGGCATTTGTCTGTATTATAGTCTCTACACATTTATTTAGGCTGCTTTCTCAGCTTTATTGAGAGCCGTTCACTTATGAAAGAATTACCCAAGATGCCCTTTGGTGCAAAGAATAAAAGGTGAATGGATGTGCAGCAGAATGCTGGAGCCTTTTTGTCTCAGAGGTCAGTCTCAACTCAAGCTGAAGGTGACAGCAGGGCCGGCCAATAAAATAATTATCAGTGATATTCACAATGCAGTGTTCATCAATAGCAATATAAGTCCAATATATATATATATATATATATATATATATATATATATATATATATATATATATATATATATATATATATATATATATATATATATATATATATATATATATGTATATATATATAAATGTATATATATATTTCTTATTGATTGTGCAACTGGAAAAACCCTTAACTAATCTACTTCAGATTTGTTGAATGTTTAGCTGTTTATCAAGCTTTTGTCATTTAAAAGGGAATATAACTACAACCTTCACTCAGGAGCAAAAATCTGTCTGTAGAATTACGTGAAATAAATATTGTGACATTTATTGTAATAATGATCAATAATGATCAAAAAGAAAACTTTAAATTTATGTAATTTGTGCCCAGTCCAAGGTGACCAGCTTGTGTTAGTGGAATCGTGTCAGCTCTTAAACCTGCAAATTGATCAAATGGCCATGTTAAAAAAAAAAGAAAAAAGTATTGCACAGCAATCCCTCAGCTCTACTGTTGTATTGCAACTCATTGTTTTGGGTTAAGGGAGCAGTTTGTGAACAAAGTGAACATGTAGCAGCTAAAGAGACAGATATTTCCCCTAAAGAGATGGATACCAACTCAGCACTCATTATGAACTGTACTGTTGGGTTGTGTGAGCAGGATGTTCACGTTGTTTTCTTCCATTTGGACAGAAACACAAACTCTTAAAAACCTTCCCAGCACCAAACAGCAGACTCACAAAGTTAGGAGAAGAGCCGGTCGGTGAACACAGAGGAGCGTTTAGCAGCTAAACAGACAGATATTTCCCCGGAGTTACAAGTGTCAGGTAGCCAGGAACCAAATGCGACAAGAATGCTGATGTTGCTCCGTGTCTACAACACGATGAAATACACAACTCTTTGCTAACGTGTTCGCCATCACAACGTTTAAAGGTCGTGTCAGATGTTGTGTTTCAGTTCTTAAAAAACATCTGTAGGTTTAAAGTCCATCGCAAAATATGATGAAAGAAATCACACGCACACATATATTTAATATGTATACAATCTACATGGATTATCAGAATAAGTTTTGATTAATTTTCTGCCAGCCAACTAATCTTTTCAGACTCTAAATGTAATTATACTCACCCATCTGAGATCCTCCGTCTCCTCCTCTCCATTAACAGCAGAAAGTTTAGCACATGATGTAAGGATCACTGAAAACACGATCACTCAGTGCGCTGACTAACAGCGATAACACATGCACATGGTGAAATGTACCCACTCTCACTGGTAATCACAGCAGCCTCTTCCTCATATGTCTCGGAGTAAAGTGTGAACATGCTTTATATCCACTCTGGCTGGATGTTAATGGCCGCTGGAATGGACAGCCTATACATCTGCATGCTCACCAGGTTTCCTCTGTGATTTATGCCAAACAATCTTATTACCTTGGACCCTGCTCCAGTCATCAGCCTCCTGACAGCTTGTTTTACCCACACTCAGTCCCTCGCTGCTTTTCTCTTTAAGTTTCTCATGCATCTACACAGGTGGGCTGCCTCCAATCTGCACACACATTTGTCATATACGTTTATCGAAAATGGGTAGGAATTGCTGTGCAGACGCATCCGAGAGGGTTATATGCTGCTGCATCGTGTAAACCGCTGCGATTGAAGAAGCTGACAGACGTCGGGGTTTTTCATAATTTATTCGCCGTTGTCAAGTGCTCGTTCCGCTGTTCCGGGCGCAGCTCCCCTGAGGGGGGCCGGGTATGTTAAGCAACTCCCTGGGATTGGGGGAGTCTAGCATGGGTCATTGCTGATTACACTTCCTGGTGGTCCTCGGGGGCCGGCAGTGCCACAAAGACCGCTTTTCATCTCTTTTTTTCCCTGTTGTCCATTAGAGAAGGTCGATTTCAGGCGGGATGGGCACATGCTTGAATGACTTGAACGTTCCTCTCAGATGCTGCTGGGTGAGAGAGGAAGGTTTGACATATGACGCCGCTGTGTGAGATCCCATCATTAAGAGAAATGTGGCGCACACCCTCTTATGGAGGTCATACATAAACCATAGGCTGTGTTAGGGACGAGTAGTTCTTCCCGCAAGAAGACATTAGCTCCAATCTTCTGTCACTTTGACATATTGTAGTGGGTGCAAACTTTAAAGTCTCCTTTAAACTTTACAGTTGTTTCTGTATGGAGGGCCACTGTAGGTTAATTCTTTTGAATTAATCCTGAAATAATAGACAGAAATCCATTTTTTAAGCAAAACTATAATTTTATAAAATCAACAAAAACATAATGAATTTATCATAAACAGGACTGAGGCAGTTTTCTTTGATTTTACTTTAAAACTGTCATCAGGAACCCACCGAGACGCCATGGTAACAATTTAAAACAAATTCACAATCAATGCTCCCAACATCATGCGTCCATCTTCAGTTATTTGGAGGACGTTCACTGTTCCTGTAGTGACTTAAGGCCAATTTATGCCTCTCCGTTTCTTCTATTACGGACAGATAAGACCGCCCTATCCGTCGTGAAACGCCCTCTCCGAATGCTTCGTACAGCTTTTCGTACACGTCTGATTTTTCTAACTATCCGTCTTCATGTTTGAGACCCGACGGACCGCTCTTGGCTGTGATTGGTCCGCGAACGACATCATTTCCGTATGACGTCATTTCCGTATTTCCGGACCTCAAACTTCCTGTTTACTTCCTGTTTACTTCCATGTAGCATCAAACCCAAACACAACTATGATTCTACGATTAATGTGACGTGTGTGTTAAGCCAGCGGAGTTGTCCGGCTGACGGTGGCTCGTTAGAGCACTGAGGGCATGTGTGCACGGTCACAGACGGTTATAACGAGCTTTCAAAACGGCGCTAGCAGGCTAGGCTAGCGGGCTAGGCTAGCCACCATGCTAACTGCGGTGGTAACAGTGCAAGAACCCGCCGTCACGACTTTAATTCCACTTCTATCATGACACTGTTTCTATAATACCGTCAGGTTAGAAGCAAACACTGGATAGTAGTAGTTAGTGTCGGGAGTCCCTGCTGACTGTGTGTGGAAGCTGGGGGGAGCTAGGTCCGTGTAGCTTCTAGCTACATGTAGCCTCAAGCAGATTCAAGCTGTGGAATCAGCAACACAGTTCGGAAACAAGACCGGGGAACCGCTGCGCTAAGAAACGATTACATCAGCATTTTGACCCGCTGGGTGTCACTTTATTTAGTTCTGTTAGTTGCCATGGTTCAGTGTGTGGGACGCAAGCTAACATGTCAACAGAGACACGTGGACTTCTTCTTCCCAAATGGGGTAGGCTTCTCTGAGCTCGTCTTGCGTTGCGCCACCTATGGCTTTGGCGGTGAATTTTTTTCCGGACGTAGACTGACGGAGAAGTAAAAATCAAAAAGAGTCTTTGCCCTCTGCTGAGAACTCTCCGAGAAACGGACACGTAGTAGTATAAAAGAGCCTTTACCGTTATTCACAGAAACCTAATATCAACTTATATGTTCTTACCCGTGCACCTGACTCGCACAGAATCTAGTCTGACAAATAATTGAACACAGTCTTGCTTGTTAAGGTTTCATAGGAAAAAAGGGGTCGGAAATTCTGCTCTCAGATTGCACGCATGCTTCTATATCTAACCTTGCATCAATGTGAAATTCAGGAAGTGCAATTGATTTGCTGTCAACTTGTAAGAAAACACGCCGTCTTCGTTAGAGCAGAAATATGACTTTACCCATGAAGTCATCTTTATCTGTTCTGCTTCCATACATCACTGAAGAATAATCCATCTCTCCAAGCCACTGGTTCGTCCGGCAGCTCAGGACCAGCAGTCAAGGTCAGAGATTTCCAAGAAGACTTGAGAGGTAACACTGCAAATATACATTTTACCCCGAATTTTCCCAAGGGCTTTAAATTCTTTCTGAGGCGTTAAAGAGACTGCAATTGAGACAACAACTGAGTTTATTGGGCACCAGCAGCTCGATAGTATTGATTTGCGCCCACCAGGCAGTGGAATACCAATGACGTGAAACATTGCAGCTAAAAAGGAACATGTTACGCCCTTCAGCTTTGCAGGTTTTTTTCTCCATCCATGATAGTGTTTCTTCTCAATCTTCCAGCCTGCTTATCGGCGTTGTGATGCAGGGTGTGAGGTGTCAAGGCTCAGTGTCTGGAGCTGAGTGGGGAAGCAGACATGATTGCTGTGCATGATGGACAGGGCTGCTGCTGTTCTTTTGATGGTAAAACGGAACAGGTCCGTGCTCGATCAAACAAAGCAGAGCCAGTGGCCGCTGAAGGAGATTTCATCAGAGTTAAATGAAATGAAATGAATTAAATTCAACCTCAGAGGACTCTTCAAAGAAATAATTCATTAAATTCAAGTCCGTTTAACTAAGGGGTGTTCCTTAGAGACCTCTACCATCTCAGAGGCTTTGGTCTATAGCGACGTGAGGCGAGGATGGTGCATGAGGTGAAGGCGACGGGTACATCTGATGTGGCCAGCTCACTAACATGGCCATTGGCTGCAGTGGCTGAGACACACAAATTTGCGTTTTGTTTTCAAAATAAAGGTGGTTGGCGGTTAAACTGTTTAACTTCACCGCTACGTTTTAGCAGCAGTGTCTCTTCCTGGAAAAAAATACCTTGAACCCACACAACACACCAATTAGCTTAAAAAAGATAAGTTATCTACGTTCTCTAGCTATAAGATATGACTCCAGTAGCTGCACAAACACACTTTTTGACAGAATTGTCTCGTAAAGTAGAGGCTTCCCTTCGGACCTTCCTGATGGACAAAACCATGTCGACCGAGCTGTTTGAACCACCGGCGCTGTTTAAACGGGGAGTTTGTGAGCGAGGAGAGGAGAGGAGATGTCTCTGAGTGGTAGACGATGTGGAGGCTTTGGCCTTTCAGCATAGATTTGAAATGAGCTCAGCTATCCAGATACCCACTCACGAGGGGGGCCTGGTGGCGAGGGGCCACCCAACTTTGACTATTTTTAACCTTTTAAATATATATAGATGTCATCACATAAAGACATGAGTTTAACCCATGTATTTACCAGCTTACATCTCCTCTATGACTTTGGTCTTCTGGTCCATATCAAACGTGTTCAAATGAATAGCGTTCTTTGGCAGAACTGCTTTGAGTGTTTAGCGCCCACTCCCTGGAACACATTACAAAGTGTCTTACAAATGAATACTTTAGTTCACCTTGGAGATTTTAAATCCATGGTTGATATACATTTAGCCTTATCTTCTGTATGCATGTGTTTTACTTGATAGGAATTGCTTTATGTTCTGTATTTGTATGCATCATATATATATACCGTGTTAATGTATTCACCATATCTGTATACCTGCATTTTATTGTATCCTCTCACTGAACATCCTTTTAACTGAGGGCCTTCCTCAGTTATTCATTGAATACAGATAAAGGTTAAATAAATATAGATTTTTTTTATAAATTTGTTAGTAAATGTGATATTAAAACCACATATATATTATATTTTCTCAAGGCACAGTCAGTCACAGTATTTGAAATTATATAATTTAATTTGGACGATGATTGTCAGTGTTAGAAAATCCAGCCACATGTGTAAAGTGCAATGTTTCCACTGCTCCACATTGACTTTGTAAGAGAGGCTATTCAAAGAGTCCTTTAAACAGCAGCACATTATTTAAGTGTTGGTATTTTTGCAGTTTGTTTAATGGTTGACTACATTTTAAATTCAAAACAAATGCAGTGTTTATTTCTTTTCCACATGCAGCTACTTCAAATGTGGGTGAAAACATGGTTTTTGGTGCCGAGGAGATTATCAACCTATTCACATTTCAAAAGAGCCGCACAAGCACCATCACCAATGCCAAGTGACGACGTCTGCTTTTAGATTTCTTCAAAGCTCTCAGACCTGCCATTTCAAACAGGGACGGAATGCAAATGTCATGTGGCTCTCAGTAAAGAAGTCGTCATTACTGGCAGCTTCGGTCCAGCATAAATCAGCTTTGAGCCATTAAGGCTGTTGCTGCACTCCAAAATGCACAAAGCTCGGCAAAGTGGAAGTAAATCAAAACCAAACTTGTGAGGCTCTTCCCCCTTGAAACGTCCCTCATGGGGTTTTAAACATGACGCTCATTTTCTAAGCACAACTTCAAACATTCGAAGGTGTCTTTCCTCCTCCCTCCTGCCTGGCCTCAGTCCTGGTTTCCTCCTGAACCATTGCAGCTGCACGCTTTGGTGCTCCATGGCCCAGAGTATAAAAACCAACTAGAAGCAGCAGAATGACTCTTTGCATTTAAATGGCACATTTAACAGAACACAGAGCAGTTTCTCTTGATCTCATGACTTATTTAAATCGTCAGCATTGGAGAGAGTGTTATTGGCCGAGGTACAGTAAAGACTATCTACTGCTGAAGGGCCTATTCAGGACCAATCATGTGCTTATAAATTATCTTATCTAATGTGGAGGAAAACACAGCCATTCGCCTCTGTGACACCGTCCTCACTAGAATAACAACAGCTTTGATCATCATTTCAGATGCCTATTAGGACCCATGTTTGCACAGACCTGACAAGCACCTCCTATGAAATAGGGCTCATAATTATTTGCACAGCAAGACCTTTTTGGGGAAGGATCAAAGTTGATGGGTTAATTTGAAGATACGCTTATTAGTTTTCTTTCCAAAAGTTAGATGACTGGAATAGATACCTCTCACTTGTTTATAAACCTTCTGGAGAGGGAAAGCTGCTTTTCCTGCCTCTGGTCTCTCTGCGCAGTAAAGTGCAAAAGACACCAACAGAGTTGATAATGTTGCTGATGATTCAGAGTAATACTGTGAATCTGGGCCCCAGTGTTTTTTTTGTTTCTTTTTTGTCGAAGTAGTGACACCTTTCAGTCATCGGTTCCTGTGAGGTTTTAAATTTACTTCCTTTTATCGGAAAGTTACTGGGAGGTCATCAACCATCTGTGTGTGTATCTTGGGGGAGGCTGACTGAGCCTACTAAATACAGAGAGCAGACCCCAGACAGACTCGAGAAATCAAAACCGGTTGAAAAAATATATAGTGAAGGGTAAAAAGCGATGTGTCGTGGGGACAACAGATGTTCCTGCTCACAAGGGGAGATTCAGGATTGATAAGGTCGAAGGCGAGTGATGGAGCGTTTTCTACTTTTAAGGCGAAGTAACCAGAATTTTTCATGTGGAACTTTGACTGCCTGTTGCTTTCTTATCCTCTTGCGGCACATTGAGTGATAAGGGCTCAGTACAAACAGTGAAATTGCACTTTGCTGTAGAAGAACTCTGATGATAACAAAGCCATCTAAGAAGTTGTGTTCCTAACGCACAACCCTGGGTGCGCCACACATTGTGTGCATCAGCTCTCATCAAGGAGTAAATGCACGCTTTTAGCCTCGTGAATCAACCAGCACGAGTACTATAGAAATGATGGCGACAGTGCTTGTTGATTGGCTTATTATGCAGCGAGACAGAGATGTGATCAGGCCGGCGCCATCTGATTCACTATTGTCTCTGGAGAAGTAACAAATAACAGACATCTGAGACATTCTGAGTCTTGAATAGTTGTCCCACCTATGTGCACTTTGACAGTTCTGCTTAGACCTTAGTCTTATCCGTAGGCTCAGTGATAATTTTCATTTCCCATCAATTTTCCATGTCGTGTTCAATCATTGACATTTTAAATCAACGTGCCAATTTTGTCCTCTCTTCAAGGGGATCACTCAATCTCAGCAGCATGTGTGATGATAATGTGACCATCCCTTTGTAGTGAACATGACTGTAATGACAGGCCGCTGTGACACCGGTTACGTCAATAGAGCGACAGGCAGCATAAATTTGTCAGGAGTTGGATATAGAGGCTTTCTGACTCACTATGTTAAGGAAATAGAGTACGAATTATCCAAGATGTATGAAGGATGGTCCAAAATATATCAACCATGGCTGACCCGCAATTTGTGTTCACTGATGCAGCACCCGTAATGGCTAATAAGACCCTGCTAATATATGTAAATACATTAAGTTAAATTGATTAAGTCAAAGTGAACATTCACTCTTTTATTCTGGTCACCGTAGTAACTGGATGATATGATGATACATACTAAATACATTCCAGTATGTATGGGCCATTGTTGCTAATGTTGCAAATAAACAAATGGTACTGCTTTGTTTGTAACCACTTAATGACCAAGCTTTGGCTTTTTAGCTCCTTTTGTTTATGTGATAGATCTGTTTTTGGTTATTTTAGTCGTTGTCAGCTAGCTAACTAGCTAAATAGCAAGCTATGTAGCCAACTACTCAGCTGACTAAATTTGCATTTGGTGGTTTGCTTTGACTTTAGTCTTTTTCCGGTTGAAACAATGTGTTAAGAGGGTACAATAAAAGCTTTATGCTTTACAGGAAAGTTATCATTTGCATCTTATATTGTTTTTGAATATCTGGAAGGGAAAAACACATTATTGTGTCTCATAAACTGTTTATAAAGACGGATGATGTGACTGCTTCCCAAAAGTGAAGCCAAATCGTTTTTAATTGCCATCTGGTTGCTGGCTGCAGAATAGGTCATAAATACTGCCTCCTTAATGTTAATGCATGGGATATGAGCCAAAATAAAAAATTCAAAATAAATGTCAAAGATTTTTTCTGTCATTATAAGAATGTGTTGGCATTTCGGTGAATGTTCAAGTGTACATTATTCCAGTAAGTTTGGTTTATTTAAAGCTGTAAAAATGGGCAAAAACATCATGATTGAGGCCTGAGACAGACTCCTTATTGGACAAGTGCTTGTATTGGCAGGACCTTACTATTGCAGCTCCATCCCTCATCGCTGCTGTGCAAAATCTGGCCTCAAATGTACAAGAAGGCAGCGTTTGGATATTTTGGCTTCTTTTCTGGACAGTATTAAATGTTACCTTCCATCAATTAGAATGACTTTTTTCTTAAAAAGTCATTGATTAGATAGTTTGAAATAAAAAAGACCTCAATCGGGTTTAAAGCAATGACAGAAGTTCCCTACAGTTGTCCATGTGCTAAGGCCACCAAAATGGCTGCCCGCCAGCAGGCTACATTGAGTCTTACCTAAAATCCACTCCTTGTGACCTCAGAAAACTTCCATTTTTGCTTCAAGTGGCAGTTTCAGTGCCTGCAAATGTGGCTCTTGAGCTCTGTGCTAACAAGCGGGTCAATCACAACGCCCTCTCTAAGCTCTCTCCAGTTTATGAAAGGCATTTAGAGTAGATTTGCATTATTTATTAGCTTTGCCTATGACCTTCAATGTCTGCTTGAGCTTTTAATACCTGGTATTATCAGCACGTTGCACTGCAAGTAAGTCTTCCTACAAACAGGTCCCATTGCTCCAAAACAGACCCGGCTCTGTATTGCTACCACTGATTATTAAAAGGTTGCTCCTATCGTCTGTGTGGACTCCTCCCTCAGGTTTGGAAGGAGGGAAAGTGTCTGCACGTTGTACAACTTCTATTTTCTAACTACATTGGTCTGAAAGTAGCAAAGAGACGTGCGTTGCGTTAAATGCTGCATATTGGGCTCTTGGTATCTGAGCTGTTATATTTCGATTTGTAATTACTGGGATGAGACAGTGAAATATTCCATCAATTACATTTGTATTTATATTATATCAATCCATTATCTATATGTGAGGGTCACAGCGGGAGCAGAGAATCAGACTGCCAACCCAGACAACAGAGCCACATTGCTCTCCCACCTGAGCCTTGAATCCCTCCGCTTTGACGTTTACTAATTTAAGTTTAGCAATTAATAAATGACTATTCCTGTTGCCCTTTCTCAATTTTTTTTTTAATGTGAAATGGCTGGGATCATATTGTCGCTGATTGTATTCCTTTACCTTTACACTAAAGCTGACCTCTGTTTCCTCTCTTTCTTTATTTGACTTTTACTGCATTTTTCTTTCTTCTATTTTCTATCAATGTTTCTAAAGTCTCTGTCCCTTGGCCTTTGTTTTTCTCTGAAGTTCATGTCTTCATCCCCTCTCTCCGTTTCCTCCTTTTCCACTGCGCATCAGGTGCAGGCAGGCTATCTTTAGGACATATTTCCATATCCCCTTCATGCAAACATCTCATTGTCAGTGTAATTGATATATTATATATTATAGGTTCCAGAGTCAGGATGAGTCATTTGCATATAATGGGCTGATAACTGATGTAATAATGAAAGCCTAGAGCTCGGTGCAGGAAGGATGAGGCTTGTGAGAGACTAATGACCATTTAAATAATGCACAATAAGTGATATTTTCCAGCCAGATCAAAACCTCTGGAGCTCGATAGCAAAAGAAGAACAGTGTCTGACTGAACTCCAGAACAAAGTCGAAATCCTTCAAAGAACTTTGTTGAGTCCTGAACTGCTTTAACTAGCACCTACTGAGACCACAGGGTCTCTGAACCCTGGTCCTGAGAGAGCAGACACAAACATTTTTAAACTAGCAAAATTCAGAGAGTTACTTTTTTTGCCCAGACGTCCTCGGAAAAAAATCAATCGCTGATGGTAATGAAGTTCTCTGTAAACCCTGTGAACCCAAACATAATGGAAACTGCTACAACATGTCTAATAGTCATAAGTCTAATGCATTTGTGTTATTCAGCCAGTTCATGTTTTAACTGGCCATAATTTGGATAGAAAATTATTTTTTATTGATTTGCCAACAAAGCAGTTGTGCACTGTGTCAAGAAATCCGATAAAAAATAATCTGATTAATACTTTGACAACATCACAATGTTATAGGAAGTCGAGGTTGATTCTCCGTCTTGTATTTATACAGACTTGTTTGACTCAGTGGACTCAGCTGCTCCGGCTCTGTGTGAACCAGCTGCCTTTCGGCCCCAGCGCAGCATGTCTTTCTTTCACACCAGCATCACATTTCCTCAGACGCTCACTCAGCATATTTCTTATTTTAGGTGATGTATCAGATAGCATCCCTCACCTGTCCACTGCTGGCCATGAGCCCATCAGTGTTTCCCTGCCCCATAACACCTCATGGGGACACTTGCCATGTCCTTCTGGAGAGCATCGCCATCTCCCTGCTCGGTGTGAGAGGGGTCATTCCCTAGCTACTCCACAAACAATGTTCTGATGTTGGTTTGTGTTCATGCTGACAAAAGAAAGAGAACTTGTGTATAGATACAGTCCAGGTCAATACATTTTGGTATACCGTTCAAATGTCATATTCCCAAAAGGAAATGGTATTCAAAACAACGTATTAATATCCATGTAAACCTAACATGTCATGTTAAACAGAACTTGACAGACATGCACATGAGACCATGGACATACATCCACATATACAGGGTGTATATAGTCACACGTGCACACACGTTTAAAGGTCAACAATTGCCAGCAAAAAACAATTTTATTTCTATACAAATATATGATATGTATACTGTATATGTTCTAAGCCTCCCTTCTTCCAGAGATTTGACAACTAGCAGAGGTTTTTCACTCGTGGTCTTTCCTTTGGCCTCTCGAGATAGAGAGCAAGAGAGATAAAATAGTTAACAACAGGAGCAACGAAAGGTTTAGTGACAGCGTGGTGGTTTCCACTGTACTGCAAGAATTCTTCTTTGCAACAGTTAGGTCAGAAAGCTGGATTTCTGGACTTCTGATAGCATAAACATAGGTACTTATTATCATAGCATCCATAATAAGGGGAAGCATGGAATATCAATAAGTTATTCTACCAAGATGGGGAGATGGGGCTAACTTACTGAGATCTCTAAATTCAGGTGTTGAAATAAGTCCTATGTATAACTATTGGGTGAAGAGTTTGATGAATAGGATTATTTGAAGCTTGTTTAATTTTTTATTTCAAATGGTTGTCCAAGCAAATTTGGCTGTTCTGTTGATATTCATTAACATTTGAACCCTTTCCACAGAAACACTTCGATAAGCTGCTTTTGAGCTCTGGGCCCACAGTTGGATGCTCCAGAAGGTTGTCAGGTACATTCTGTGTCAGTGAATCTAGTCAGTGAGAAGGCTATCTCAAGGACAATGTGAACAACTCTGAAAATGTTATTAATTTCTTTGGTTTTCCTAGGGTATGTGAAGGTCTTGAAAGTTTTCAAACCCACAGATTTTATGTGATTTTTAGGAAAACTTTAATTAACTCCTATCGCGTTCTAATGCCTAAGTCGTCTGCAGCAGCACACCCACCCCCTACAAACACTACAAACAGCCGTTACACTTTGCCATCGAAATGTTGGAATGATTTATCGATGGGAATTCTCAGCACGTCAGGGGGTTTAATTACTATGGAGCTGTTAATATTGTTGAGCTAAGACATTCTCTTCCCTCTCTTCTCGTGCCTTTTTTTGTGTGGAGCAGCAAACACAGAGAACTGTAATTAGTTTGTAGTCCTTGTCCAAAAATATGCAGCAGGAGCAGACTTGATATGTTATTGCAGTCAGAGCACAGGGCTGCAGCTTTTCAACTTAGTCAGCTCATGTCTCTTCTGCTAATATTGAATCTCTGTTGAATTGATTATTTTAAGACAAGCAGCATACGCCTGTATGTCATTTTGAACACATATTGCATAAACCGAAAAAGAACAGTATTGGCAGATACACATATCCAAACCAGTATAATCGTACAGCCCTATTTTTTAATGCCTTCCTCCACACCCCTCTGTTGTGGAAGCGTGCTGTGAGTGACGAGTCCCGGCGTGTGAGCCTTAGTATTTCCTACTCCTCCATTTCCTTTCAGCTCATGTGTTACAGATCAGCGGCCCCTGTGGTTGCCTGACTCTCTTAATTCTCATCTCCCTGTCTGCGGCTCGCGGCTCTCTTTTTGGCTGCAGGTTGTTGTTGTTGCCTATGCAGCAGCAGCAGCAGCAGCAGCAGCAGCGGCGACGCTGTCTTTCCCTCCAATCGACAGATAAAAGTCCGGTTGACACAGAGGGATGACACGGGGGGGTTATCGAACGCAGAACAGGCAGCCCACTTCCCCATGGTTGGCTTTTCCACATGGGTAATTGGCTGCTTCTTCTTCTTCTTTGTCGTCCATATCGCCGTCGTCTTCCTTTCCGCCAACTGATGAGTACTTGACGCTATCTCTCCTCTACTTTCATTCTCACTGGATCTTTTTCTCCCCCGTCATCCCGGCTACAGTTAAATTGAAAGTTTGTGGGATTAAAATTTAAATTGCTGCGGCTAAACATCCTCGCTCTGCTTGGTGTTTGAAGAAGCTGGAGCGACTTGGGAAATGAGAGCTGGGACTGGGGGCTGCTGGAGATGATGATGTCAAAAGGAAATATTTTCACTCTCAGCCACTTGCATCCGAATCTGAAAGCTCTGTCTGGGGATGGAAAGACATCAATATCTCCCCTTTAAACCTGTTGAAGCACTGCCCAGTTGGTGACCTTTTACTGTTCTGTATCGACTGCACTGTAAATATAGTGGCCAGACATTTCATTCAGCTTCACAGCTTAACAATCCTTTTTTTTATCTGCTTCTATTTGGATACTGTTACATCTTAATGCTAATTCTTTCTTAATGTTTAACTCTTGCTGTTTTTACGGGTATTACCAAAGCAATAATTCAGATTGTTCCACAACAGAGACATGATATTCATCCCAATCAGTTGCTCCTTTATTTCTTCTCTCACAGAACATTGCCCTTATTTAACAATTATCTCTTTAGTTCATTCATGATAGTTTATTTGTTGCAATCCAAACACTTACAGTATATTGTACCTTCTGGGGGGGTTAAGCCAATTGTTACTTTTTCACCCATCCCACCTGCAAACTGCAGTTTTTTCTAGAAAGCTGCACGGTTCCACCAGCAGGTCCCGGGTTACTAATATAGAACTTGCATGCAGTCTTGTGACAGCTTGGCAGTTTCCTCTGATTTCTGTCTTTGGACTTGTTTACCCGCTTGTCTTTGAATTACCACACAGCTCCCAGAGTGCCTTTTAAAGTCAAGCTAACAACTCGGAGTGCTGCTGGGAGGCATACCCTTGGGCACCTTATGGCTCCTCTGCAGCGCTTCAACAGTGGACAGGGGTTGTCTCGGCTTTCCCCTGACGCATCTTTAAGCTGAGCTGAACCGACTTGCTCTCCTGGAAGAGGAGCGAGCGAGAAAGCGAGGGAATCTGCACTTGGCAGGCCTAATCTAGACTTCAGGATGTGCTGTTCCAGGCTGCTGTCTAACCGGGGGCTGCAACTCCCACAGAGAAGAACGCAAGACTTTGATTGGGCCGCCCACACTGTTGCAATGATTTGGCCAGAACTGCAGGCTTGGTTGTATCATAGTTTTTGCTGTGCACTTTTTTCTCTAGGCCAGAGAGAAACAATGAATAGATGGTTGTGACCTTGGGAATTGCCTCGGGCTTAGTTAAGCGTAAACCTTTGCTTTTCTGCACTCTCAACGAGAACAAAGAGATGCTGCAAAAAGCACCCACAAAATTTCCCACATAAAATCAGTGGACTGGCACACCACTTCAGCATGTGTTTCAGATGGTCAATAAAAACCTCCAGATCTAGGAAAGTCAGGTCTGTGCTTTTATTTCTTTACAAAAGCTTGGATGACTCTTAGCTGGTCAATTTGTTCTGAATAGTTTTAATTGGATGTGGAACAATCCCCCTTACTTACTTACCAGACCCTGCTGGAGTTGGTAGATTGCTCATCAGGGACGGCTGTGACTGAGGGGGTCCTTTCACCAGAAGGTCGCAGTTCCATCCCAGTCTCTCCCGTCTGCATGCCAAAGAGTCCTTGGGCATGATACTGAACACCGAATTGCCCCTAATGGAAAAAAGTGCTGCCTATAGATGCACATGTGCGTGTGAATGGTTGAATGGCAGTAAAGCGCTTTGAGTTGTCATCAATACAGACCATTTACCAATACAGACCATTTCGGTATTCTCTAGAGTTAGATTTGAAACTCCCCAACCATCAGAACGGGAGAAGACTTACACAGCAATGGCCTGGGGAGGTAAAGAGACTTTATTTCCCCAAACAGGCAGAAAATTAATTGGACGAAAGGGCCAGTAATCCTGTGTTTCATCGTCCGTAACCACCCTCGTCTAGGGACTGCAGAACCTAAGCACTTCAAAGCCTGGCGGAAAAGACCTGACACGGTCAGAGAAATCCACATCTCAACAATGCATCGCCTCCACCCTATATTTCTCCCTCTTTTGCTCTAGAGCAGGGGTCTCAAACTCGCGGCCCGCGGGCCAATTGCGGCCCGCGGGACGATATTTTGTGGCCCCCACCTTAATATGAAAGTTTAATGTTAGTGCGGCCCGCACAAACATTGTAGCAGCTCCGCTGTTAGCTGCTGTGTGGGACAATGTTAGGATGTTCTGGTTTCCTACTGTGTGCCTGACCAGTGAACGCAGCATGCAAGTGAGTGACATGGGGGGCGGGGTCGTGTGTGTGTGTGTACGTGTGAGAGTGAGTGAGAGAGAGAGCCGGGAGAGAAAAGAGTGGCTTTGGATGTGCGGTGCAGGAGGGTGAAATTCATAGTTTTCCGCCCTCTTTCGCGCAGGTCATGATGTATCCAGTGCTTCATTTATAAATCACAAGGTGCCGGAACGCTAAGTACATATCACAGCGCAGGTACGACGAGCACAGGTCGCCCATAAAACGCCGCTTAAAACAGCACACACATGCCACTTACAATGCAGTGGGACTTATTTAGGCTATACTGCAGTGACGGTATCAGTCTTTATGTCAGTGATTAATAAAGTGGCGTCTTGAGCAAAGGGCGACTTCTGTGTCCAGCGGAACGGAACACACACACATACACACACACACACACACACACAATTTGTTAAATTGAAGGCAAATTCAAGGGACACCACGGCTCCTTTACGCACACGCTGCGCTGTGAGGTTTTGGGAGCTTCTTTACGCAGACAGATTATTCTAAACCGCAGCAGTTTATAACACGTCATTGAGCTAATATCTACATTTTACAGTCTGGGCTGTTTTACATTATTATTTACACCTGATATGTGTGGATGAATTTTAATGATTTAAATTCCCTCATCCTCTGGTGGTGACATTTACGCACCGAGCCACGGACTGTACATGACAATGTGCTAGTTATTTTGGTTCATCTTAGAAGTCTGCATTTTATGAAATTGTGATGCTGTTGTTAAGAAAGCTTTATATATAATTTATTAGATTATCTTGTTATTGCGTGGCCACAAATTAGTAATTCATCCACCGATGTCAACAGGGGCTCCGTAATTTTCTAGTGATTACATTATATTGTTATATTTTATTTTAATCATTTCTTAAAAAACTTTTTTTAATGTTCATATTTTTTTCGATACGAGAGGTACCGGATCTGCTCAAATAAGTCCCAGAACGCAGGCAAGCCAACACGCCGGCACAAAGTAAGCACAAAAATGTATAGAAAAATGTGAGGCTACAGGAGGAATTTGATCATAGATTTGCAGACTTCAAGACGCACAGAGCGACTTTTACAAAAATTTTGCGTATCCCTTCTCCTTTGATGTGCAAGATGCCCCTCCTGTGCTTCAAATGGAGCTCATTGGCCTGCAGTGCAACTCTGACCTCAAAGCCAAGTTCAGGGAGGTGAGTGGAAAGGAAGACAAGCTTGGGCAATTTTTGTGAGAATTTAACCCCAGCTTCCTTGAGCTTTCCCGAATGTTCAAGCGGACCATGTGCCTTTTTTGGAGCACATATTTGTGTGAAAAGCTCTTCTCCACCTTGAACTTCAATAAGTCCAGGTACAGGTCCAGGCTTACTGATGATCATCTTCAAGCCATACTGAGGTTCTCAACTGCTTCCTCCCTCAAGCCAAATGTGGCTCAGCTATGTGAGAGGAAGCGCTGCCAGGTCTCTGGCAGCAAGAAGTAGGCAAGAGAAGCCATGTTTACAAGAACTGTTCGTGTTCTTCAATATTCTATTCATGTTCAGAAGAACCCATTGAAGTTAAATAACTGTTAGTAATGACATTAGAGAAGTTTGGATTTTTTTAGCAAAGTTTTTTTTTTTTGTGGAATACCTGATGCGGCCCAGCCTCACCCAGATACTGCCTCCAGCGGCCCCCAGGTAATTTGAGTTTGAGACCCCTGCTCTAGAGGTCTTGCTCTATCTCTCTTCCCTTTCTCTGCGTCACACTAGAATACAATAAAGATAGAGGAAATGAGAGCGATAAAGTAATTAAAAGTCAGGAAAGTATCTCTCGGCACTGCACGCCAAATTAGTTTTTAGAGTCATTTTTGCCTTCAAGTGGTCTTTGAATCCTACATTAGCCATATCTCTAAGTTGTAATGAATGAGTATAACATTTTTGCAGGTCCTCATTTTGCTTTGTTCTACACCCAAATCTTATTGGGACGAGGGCCCTGTAAGACCACAAAAGTATGTTGGGAAAGTTAAATAAAAATAAATATCCAACTTTTGAAGAGGCCTTATTTCATCTTTGTAAGGATTTTATTACGAGGCTCTGTTTGAAGTTGTACTGGAATGAAAATGGTCACAATTCAGCAGCACGAGGACATTAGGCCACTGCTGACTCAATAACATCAATATTTGTCTTTGGAAGACCAACCTTTGATTGTACTTGAATCAAATTTCTCTCAATGACACGTCATCTAAACATGTCTGCATGAACAATGTTGCTACTAAGAAAGAGGAGAAGAAGCCTGCTGTCCTCCATCTGGCTTCATTCAACTGTCTTCTCAAACACTCCAAAAAGTCGGACGTCTTTGATTTGACGCGATAATCTCATCAAATGGAACACTTGTAGTTTTCTCTTTCATCCGATTTGTAGCACATTGGGTCTGCGTGCAAGAAACATTACTTTTTCAGCGCTGCACAACTGCACGATCACTTGGATTGTCGGTTTTTAATTGTGGCTACATTACTGTTTTATTTTGTCAGTTCTTTTGTTGCCACTTTAAAAAGAAAAACTTCCCTTTTGAGAGCTGCAGCTTCTCTTGTCAAATGAAAAGGGATGAGTTCCCAAGGCAAGCTATTAACAAAGCATCTGTTCTGAGAACTGCGCGATCAAAACAAATTGAAGTAGGGGATTGTCAGTCCTAATGCTGTGTAGATGATGAAGCACAGTTTGCGCCACAGCAGCACCATTTATATGAAGGACATTTTAAGGTTTTAAAGCACCCGGCAACTTCATGGAACTTCATCGACGGAAGATTCAATCTCAGGAAGGTTGTCTCTCTGTTGTGGTAGTCCAAAAGGTCAATTATTTTGGTCTAATTGAAAAAAAATGTTTTCCGTGCGTCCTTATTCTGTGTGCATTTAAAGTGGGCAGGAGCAGTAACATAACAACTAAAACGAAGCAGTCCTCAGAACCTTGAACTGATCGGCTCCACTCTCCATCTCTTCCGTCCCTGGAAGATTGAAATCAACCCACATTTGTTTTCCTTCTCAGCTCGGGCCGTGGCAGCGGTTTTTCATCTCAGCATTATGAGCTTTGTCACTGTTCAGGGCGCAGAACGTGCCCGTAATTAATAGTCTATAATGCACCAAGCCTATAGAATGTGCCCCTTCGACACACACTCATAAATAAAAAAGAAATGAAAAAAAAATGCATGTTAGTAGCAAGTGAATGGATAGGTTTCTTTGTGAGGAAAAATAAAACAAGATCCCGATGGCCTGGATTGCACCACTACAAATGTCAAACCAAAAGAAATAAACAAATCAATACATGAAACAGAGATACAGTGGTCCTCTGGAAGTTAGACAAATCTGCTCTGAAACAGCAAGATCCAAAGGTTGGAGGGATTCTTTTTTTTTATGTATGCATCTAAATGCTGTTTTGATGTACTGTAGCTCTTCTGTCTCAATTTTATATAATTGACATATGACAAAGTACTGCTCACCTATGTAAATCAGCAGCCAATGGAAATTCAATAAATGAGTACACAATCTGAAAAGGTTGTATCACAGTAGTAGCCCACAGCAGGGGACTGAGTTGTGATTGAATAGAGGCCATGGTCAGGTCTGGATGCCCCAGGGCACCTTGGGGCAAACAGGAGTTGTTTCTTATTTGGCCTTCAATACAAGTTACTTCAATCATATTTTGATTAAATGCAAATTTATTCAAGAACATGCTCCATGTACAACTTTCTTCAACTTTGATATCGGAACACACTATCAAACGTGTACCAATTTTCAAGCTAAGTAACCCTATCAAATAACATCATCTTTATCCCTGAACTTAAAGGAACACTTTTGGCATACAAAAGCTGCTGTGCTTGTGTTTCACACAGACTGGGTATGCATTACTTTTTATTTCCCCTCCTCCCACTCATTCTGCTGCTGAGGCGTTGTGCTTGTTTTTAGACCTTGTCGGGTGTCAACAAACTCGAGTGGGACGTTATGAGAAAGTGTCTTCTCGCCAACAGGATCTCATTATTTTCAAGGTGCCCTGGTTCTTCATAAGCAGGAACAGCGGCAGTTTCTGTGCGTTGCAGGGGACAGAGGGAAATACCACAGCGAGTGTTCCCAGAATCCACTGAAGGCGCATCCAAAGATTTTTCATGCTCGAGTTAAAGCTACACAACTATGTTCAGCTTATAGTTTTCGTAGTTTTTTTGGTCAAAGAAGCTTCAAAAGGTAAAAGACCAACGGAAATTCAAGCTCGTCTTTGAAACCCTGTGTTTTCTCACAGTTAAGGTAACCTGGCTGAACCCGAGTGGCCGAGGTGGAGATAGATCAAAAAATTGAGCAAACTGAAGTCAGAGATGAGAAGAAGGGGGGGACAAAGTGAGATGAGATCATGCAACGGTTTATTATGCAGATGAGGAGAGTCAGCGTCTCCTAAACTGTCTGAGCGTTTCCTAATTCATCACTGTCGCTCTCGGTGTGCGTGTCTGTAACTGACAGTGCAGCGGAGCATCTGCGTGGCAGCCACCGGCGCTGATTGATCACCTCTCTGCAGACTACAGGGGCAGTTGCTCTGGGGCTGTTCCTGGCTCGTGGATGCCTCAGAGCCTTGATTAACGCTGAGGCGACCCCAGAAATGAGTGCCGCTGGAGGGTTCATCCTCTTAGACATTGTTTTACCTCTTTCGCTCTCTCTCCTACTCTCACCGTGTCGCCTCACTTTAGATTAATGCGCCCGCCCCCCTCGTTCACCCATCTGCTCAATTTGTCTTCTCCCTTTATCCTCCAATTTTCTCTTGTTCAGCCTCTTTGGCATCTTTTCCCATGTGACTTCTCTTTGTCTTTTTACTCACATATTGGTTTTTCGTCTGTTTAGTCTTTCCAGCCGCTCATGACTTTCTCTCTAGCAGCTTTTTTTTTTTTAAGTTACAAGCTTCACAACTTTCTCACTGAGGAGATGCAGAGAGAGCCGTGCCAAGCGCTCTCAGGATATAACTCGCAAATCTTTCTTGGATGGGAAGCAGTGAACATTTGTCCAACAAGTTGTAAGAATTGTCACTCGGTGCAGTTTTGAAAAATGTTGTTAAAGGTGTTCGATAATAAAAAGTGTTTGTGCTAATTCACTTTGAGAGAGCAACTGTCAATGGGGAAACCCCCCAAAGCTCTGAGTCTACCAATGGTGCAACTTAAGGCTCTTATATACTACTACGTGTCCGTTCTCGGAGAGGTCTCAGCGGGGGGCAAAGAGTCTTTTTGATTTTACTTCTCCGACACAGTCCGTCGGAAAAAAATTCATCGCCAAACCCATAGGTGGCGCAACGGAAGACGAGCTCAGAGAAGCCTACCCCATTTATGGGAAGAAGAAGTCCACGTGTCTCTGTTTACATGTTAGCTTGCGTCCCACACACTGAACCATGGCAACTAACAGAACTAAATAAAGTGACACCCAGCCTGTCAAGATGCTGATGTAATCGTTTCTTAGCGCAGCGGTTCCCCGGTCTTGTTTCCGAACTGTGTTGCTGATTCCACAGCTTGAATCTGCTTGAGGCTACATGTAGCTAGAAGCTACCCGGAGCTAGCTCCCCCCAGCTTCCACACACAGTCAGCAGGGACTCCCGGCACTAATAACTACTATCCAGTGTTTGCTTCTAACCTGACGGTATTATAGAAACAGTGTCATGATAGAAGTGGAATTAAAGTCGTGACGGTGGGTTCTTGCACTGTTACCACCGCAGTTAGCATGGTGGCTAGCCTAGCCTGCTAGCGCCGTTTTGAAAGCTCGTTATAACCGTATGTGACCGTGCACACATGCCCTAAGTGCTCGAACGAGCCACCGTCAGCCGGACAACTCCGCTGGATTAACACACACGTCACATTAATCGTAGAATCATAGTTGTGTTTGGGTTAGCTGTCAAGCAGGACGTTTGAGGCCGGAAATGACGTCGAACAGAAATGACGTCATACGGAAATGATGTCGTTCGCGGACCAATCACAGCCAAGAGCGGTCCGTCGGGTCTCCAACATGAAGACGGATAGTTAGAAAAATCAGACGTGTACGAAAAGCTGTCCGAAGCATTCGGAGAGGGCGTTTCACGACGGATAGAAGAAGAAGAAGAAGATACACTTTATTAATCCCACACACATGCACAAACATGCACAAACACACTCATGCATTGGGGAAATTAGTCCTCTGCATTTCACCCATCTGGTGCAGGACACACTGCAGAGCAGAGCAGTGGGCTGCCAGGTACGGCGCCCGGGGAGCAGATGTTGGGGGAGTAAGGTGCCTTGCTCAGGGGCACTAGACAGGGTAGGGAGAAGAGTCCTTTTGAACTTTGGACAGGTCCAGGTTCGTTACACCATCCAGACAAGTTTCCGACGAACCGTGGAGTCGAACCAGCATCGAACCAGAGACCCCTTCTCTGCCAGTAGTCCAAGTTTTCTGCCACTAGTCCACCGCCTCTCCCATAGGGCGGTCTTATCTGTCCGTAAAAGAAAAAACGGAGAGGCATAAATTGGCCTTTAATCCCGAACATAACTCTATCACTCACTTAGTGGGACATATGGGGGATGTAGCATTGGACATTTTCTGGTCAAGCCAAAAAACATTTAGTAGCGCTCCGTCCAAACTTACATTGTTTTCTCACTGATGTGGAAGTCTAACAAATTTGAAAAAAGCTACTCTGGAAAAAAGAAATCTGGAAAGTGCCACACAAGTTAAATTTTGGGCTACAATCAACATCTGTTAAACCTTCCAAACAATTATGATTATCATTAAAATCAAGACTAAAACCCTCACCGATCAAACTCTGTAAGCTATTTTTCAAACTTTATACCTCACTTGGGGGGGTTGGAGCAGCCCATGCTTTGATAAATTACAAGACAGTTATTCATGAGCTAATCCAGCAAGGACAGACTTTTTCAGTCAGTCTTCTTGAACTTCTGGTTCGGCTTCTCCATAGCAGTGGTCTGACTCATCAGGTATTCTGATCTTAGCTGTAGGGCTTGTTACAGAGAGAGACTGCCTGTCCTGCCACAGCGCCTAGAGGTTTCACACTAAGGCTTACGGGCAGAGTAGTCCGAATATTCACCAGTGTGTGACTAAAAGAGCAGATGAACCTTTGCTCCAGTTTCTCTTTTAGTATGACCACAGCCTCTGCAGCAGAAACGTTAATATTAGAAGAAGAAAAGTTGCTGTGACAAAAACAAGTAATTGCTCCTTTTGGTTGAGTTGTTGCCAGAGTATCTCATGTGTCCCAGTGAGTGTTTGAGCATCAGTCAGTCAGAGGTACAAGACTGTTCATTGATTGATCGACTGACTGCCGTTAAGGAGTGGCAGGTGACAAGTTTCTCTGTGACAGCTGACAAAATAATACCACTAAAGGGTCACCGTGTTTCAAATTGTATTGGTCATAAGTTAAAGGGTAAATCCATACTTTAACCCTAAAAGCTGCAGTTATTTTTAACTTTGACAACTGATGGACAACACCTGTCTCCGAGCGGGGAATGACCAGAACTAGTTTTAAACGATAGAGCGCCGTGGAGCAGAGGTTTTTCTTCCTGTGAATCCGGGCAGACGTACCCCTCAAAGTCCCCACTGGTTTAACAGAACACACCATTAAAAACCTATATCGGACTTTTGCTTAAGTTTTCTCTCCTCTCTCCTCCTCTTTTTCGCCTTCATTTCCATCTCTGGTGGGCTGCTGGCCCTGGAATGCAGCGGCTGTTGGCTGCAAGTGTGTCCTCCATTAGAATGGAGCGTTCCCCAGGAATGTCACCGACTCGAGTCACATATATACGGCTGCTATTGCATCCCATAGGCTTTACATTATTTATCTTCCCAGCTGACACCTATCACCCGTAGTGACTGCTCCGCAGCCCTGCTGACATCCCTGCTGTCAGCCCACTGCCGCAGCCCATTTGCCCCGCATCAACATCCCCAGCGCCTCAGGGGACTGAGACTTGCACCACCGCCCCCCCCCCACCTCCCCACCAGAAAGTGTGGCTGAGGTGGAAATATAACTGTTCTTGCTCATCAATCCATCAGTAAACTACAACAAAGTCAGCGCCGCTTTAAATGTGCAGTTTGAGGAAGTTGATGAGCCTCCTAGAGAACTTCAAAAGGTTATTTGGAAAAATGCCAGCGTCCCAAGTACATTAGTTACAGTACCAGCATGCAGTTCTGCATAACAAACACTGTCTGACCTTGATCCGGAGTGAATGCACTCGCCACACAGCCACGCACACAAACACAGGTCAAGGGGCAGTGGTGTATTGTTCCTTGTGGTTTTTTCCTGCTGCACTGTCTCTCTGAGGGTTTTCCAGACCCCCCCCCCCCCTCCCCTCCTGTCATGGATTAATTGGATTTTTGACCCAGTTCCAGTTTGCTCCCCTCCTTCTCCTGGTGCTCCGCTTGGGTGCCGACATGAGATGGTGTAAAATGCTTTTGTGTGGGTCATCAAATGTGTGTGGAGGATTTAGTGCAGTCGCTGGCTGCCTGGTTTCCAGTCTGTTGGGACGCTTTGTCTCCCGGCCGCCCTCCTCCTCACTCCCCCCATAGGAGGGCAGCAGCCAGCGAACAAAAGCCGAACTCCCCGTTTGAATGCCACCATGCACACACACACACACACACACACAAACGCACACACGCACACACACATCCCCCCCCTCCTTCCCCTCTCAGTTCCAGCCACTTGCTGCCTTGTCACAACTATAACAGCCAGTGTCACTACCAGTGCTGTTGTTCCCCTGGCATGTTGGGACCACGCTAGGGGGCTGCTGCCGTTGAGTTCATCCGCAGTGCACATGCACAGAGAGCCAGTAAAGGAGAGGAGACAAGGAATTATCCGGCCTGTATTTGAAAACTGGTGTCCCTCTCTTTTATTTGTTGTTCTACCTCTGCCGCCCTAAATCAAGCCCCGGCTCTTTGTAATAAAGCTGATCAGAGGGCTGTCGTGGGAATGCCTGCGCTGCTTTTTGTGTGGGTGATCGTGCATTATTGTCGAAAGGTCCTTTTCTTGTCCGCGGTTAGTCATTCTCTCTGGGGCAAAATTCACAATGGAGTGCGTGACCTTGCGACGCGCACGCTTCGCTCTCCTCTTTTGCAGGGAAAAAAAAGTAATGAATGTAATTGCCGCAACTTTGTGTGGGTATTTCCCCGTGGGTTTCTGGCCGGATTTTTCATCTTGCTTTGCTTGTAATTACAGAGCTGAGGGCCGCTGCGCATGCAGGGTCAGCCTCTGCAGTCCCTTTATGGACATTTGTCTGCTCTCCCACCGTGATTTGCAGTCAGTTGGACGACTCTGCGCCCACCGTTTGCAAAATCCAAGGATTAAGAGTTTTGCTCATAAATGTCAAATGATAGATTTGAGAACATTGTGCTTTCCCCTCCAACTTCAGCCAAGATGCTTATTATGCTGATTTATTACTATTGATTTCAATTTCCAAGGCTTTGTTTGCTGGAAGCTGTACCATTAAAACTGCAGCCACGCAGGATATGAATCAGGATCCCTGAGATTACAAACGGCTTTCAATTGTTTCTCGCAGAGGAATGACTTTTGAATGAGTAACATTGTGTGTGTGCGCATGTTAATGCCTGATTTTTGTTTGGCTCGTTTGAATCCCGCACCCCGGCTATTGGCTGGTTTTGTTGTCCCTTGCAGCCAATAGGTTTGAAGCGTGGGTGATTTTGAATCACTCACTGCCACGGCGTTGTGTGTGGTACGTTAAGCCGTTACTCCCTCTGCCTGAGTCCCAAAGGGGTTTGAAAGGCCCCTTGTCAGTTAACGGTTCTCCTTTCAATGACACATTTAAAATTTAAAACGCCTTTATCCTTTATCCAACAGGGGGCCATTTGGTGTTTTGGGATTTGGGACACATGCAGGCTCATTTGAAGGGCCTTTGTGAATGTTGAAGGCCAGCATTAGTGTGCCCCCTAGTGCCAGTCTGAAGCCCCCAACCATGTCTAATAACAGACTGAGGACATTTTTTAAAAATTATTATTAAAACACATACATGTATCTAGTTATCTGAACTTCTTCTTATTTGATGTTTTGAAGTTAAGACTGTCAAGTCAGGTTTAAAGGGGTCCTGGGGATGTAAAAAGTGGATCATCATCCTGTAAAGTTGTGCCACCTCTAATATAGTACAAAGATTATAACAGTTTCATTTTGCACATGTTGTGGAAGTAATTATAGTAATTATTATTATTTTACTGGGTTTTATTAATTTTGTTCTTATCGATTCACTGTTCGATTCATTTTTTTTTTGCAAAAAGTCAATTTGATAAGAATTAACACTGAAAAATACATTCACCATTTAAAAACCCTCTGGTTGCTTGTCAGCGACAGGACTTATTTTTTTATTCTTATATTTGTGAACCTGTCAAAAAGTGGTCTTGACCCATTCATCATAGTCAGAACACTGAGGTCATCTGAGCAGCGACTGCTGTCTGTCACCAGATCAAGGACTGTGTTTTATGGGGACCTTCTCCATCACTGCCCCCCAAATTCTGGAACTTCTCGCTCCCTGTGTTACTTTGGATCAACAACGTGGTTTTGAAATTTCCAAAAGTTAAAAGAGTATATATTAGAATTTATTAAAAAATAAAATGTAAGATGCGCAGGCACGTGCATTTAGACAAGGACACATTTATAAAGATCAGGGTTGAACTGAACAGTTGCTTGGGTGTGTATGTGTGTTTGGTCGGTGACTTATGGATAAAGCCAGAGAGAGAGAGAAGGAGAAGGAGAGAGAGCTTGTGCTATATAATGAACCCTCTTGAGTGAGGGAATGTGAAACACTGGCTGTTTGTGCAGACTTTATTTTGCAGTGATATAAGTATTATAGTAAAGCACTGGGACAGAGATGGAAGAGTGGACAGCCGCAGAGAAGGATTTATTTTTCTGAGCCTAAATGCAATCACACTGCTTTCTGTCCTCCCATGCTCTTTTTCCTTCTCTTCTTCATCTTCTTCCCTCCCTCTTTCTTTGACCTTCTCTCTCCCTCCCTCCCTTTCCTCCGCCCTCCAACCCTTTGTCCATCCTTCACACTGTTATGACGTTAGCCATAAATGCCTCATAGTTGTTACTTTAGTTGACAGGTCTTGGCAGATATGTAGCCTGAGTCCAGTTTTTTTAAATTTGTTTCTTAGTTTTATAAGGGTGTTACTTTAGAAGTTACAATCCCCAACCCTGGTTACAATACAAAGGTTTCATGCTCTTAAACTACAGAGACCCACAGCGTTCAAACTGAATTTATTAAATAAGACACATGAAGGTTATACTGTATGATTGAGTTAATTAAAAGATGTAACCCTGAAATGTTTGTTTTCCCTAGTGTTTGCTCATTGTGCATTTTTTTTCATAATGTTTGTTTATTTGTTTTTATTAAATTTTTAACCTTTTGATTCATATTCATGCTGATCTATTGTTTTCAACTAATACATTTATGGAGGAAACACTCCATATTTCACTGTTCTTTGTGAATGGATTATATTTTGTATTGGACACAAACTCACATCCGTCAGCAGCTCAAATCAAAACATATTTTCTTCTGCGTTCGACTTAAAAACCCTGTGTCAGACAAAACTGTTACTGTCCAATTCCAGGCGTTGCTGCTGTTGTTTCAGATTTTGCATCTATTACCCCCCCCCCTTCTGCCCACTGGCGGACAATATGTTCCTGGGGTCAGGGCTTCATATCTGGGCTTAGGGGGGGACAGGTGGAGGAAAAGAAGTGCTGGCCTTTGCATCTTGAAGGTGATGTGGTCCAGATGGTAGCCTCTCCTTCAGATGCACTCTGCACGTCCGCCACTGGCACTCAGGTCGACTGTAAAAGATAGGGTCTTATCGCAGCCTCTGTGTGTGTGGATGTGGGTGGAGGGGGGGGCTGGGAGTGGGTCTGCAGTGACCTGCAGTGGGCCTTGATCCAGCCTGCCAAATCCAATACACCCTCCTCTCCTCCTCCTCTTTCGCACAGATGCTGCAGCTCTGCACTGCACCAACTGATGGAAATCTGATTTTAGGCTATTGGCCTCAAACTTCCCACCCACTTCTCACTATCACTTCCCTATCAGTGAAGGGCAAATACAGCCAAGAAGCAGGCTTATCTCAAGAGGAGATGGGTTTGGGGAATGAAAGGCTTTGTTTGTCTCTGCCAAGCAGAACGGAAGCTGAGGACTCTGGACGGCTCCTCTGCAGGACCCGGCTTTATCGACTGGCGTCTTCCTCCTTTTACCTCGGGTTACTCTACCTGAGTACTCATTCTCATGTTGCATTGTGTCATGTGCCTTGCACTTACAGCACAATGTAGGTCTCCTCTTTCCCTAATCTCTTGAATTGATGATGTCTGAGAGATTTCAGGGTCCTTTGTGTGATGGAGCCTGTTACTGTGCAGACCCCAAGAAACACCCACAAGGAGTCATCAAGAAAGTGATAATGAGTCTGTCTGGAGAAGATGCTTTCTTTCTGAAGGATGTGTTTTTATCCTTCTCGCCTTGAAGGACCACAGTCACATCCATTTGTCTTAATCAAGAAAGCCGTTCTGTATCTTTTCTAGGCACAGAGAGAAGGTAGATAAAAGCCACACTCAGATGATATGTATTTTTCCCTCGTTTCACTTCGAGCTCTAGTTTCCATTTCTCATTCATGGACAATTTGTCACAGTTTCAGGTTTACATTCCTTTAAACCTTTGAGCTTCCTTGACAACTAGTGTATGGAGGGAAAACAGCTTTATGATTGACCTGCAGCCACAGAGAACCACTGCGGCTTAAACAACCTTGAGGAAAAATTAAATAAAGCACAACTCAAGTCATCATAGAGGAGAGACCTCATCCTTCAAATGAAGACAAAGTATTAGTTTATTGCATCATACTGTTGTTTTCTTATGATGATACATTTGGTTAAAAACAATTTTTATTCATATTTTTCAAAATAAATGCAATGATACACAGTAACTTCAATTTTTGATCAAATACTATGTGCTAGTGCGTATAAACAGTTTTCAGACACGACCTCCGGAAAATATCCATTTCCCAGAGTTTGCCTTTCACACATAATAGGCAGAAAGCAGCAGCAGATTCTGAGTCGGATGAGTGTCCAGTTGAAGGGAGGTATCTGTGCATGTAAGAGGCGGGACATAGCATACACATTTCAGCACATCAACACCGTCCTCATCCCTTATCACCAAAAGCTCTTGAGTATTGTCGTATTTCCAAGTTGACATCTTTGTCAGCGTCATGTTTGGCTCCTCCTTTTCCTCCTGAGATATTTGTGTTCTCGTCTTTGATAGAAATGTCATCAACGCACCTCACTCTGACTTTCTTCTAAGATTTTAATTGGGGCTGGCAGGAAAACTTTCAGAGAAAGTCCACTTCAACGCTCACACGTACAGCCCCTGGATAGTTTCAGGAGACTATCTGCAGTTCATTGCATGTCTTAAAGCAATTTGACTTAGATAAGAGTATAAGACTTAACTTGTGCGTGAATTTTCTTTATATTGTAATCAAAACAAAACGACATTGTCATATATTGTAATGAACAAACAACAGCATTCCCCAACTTTGCTCGGCCTTTGCATGTTTATTGACTAGATTCCTCGGGCCCCTGCCCTTGCTAATGGCAGTTTACAGCCAAGCATATTTCCTGCTGCTCATCATAGATTGAAAGGAGATTAGGAAATACTACTTTGCGCTATTGATATAAATAAAGATATGATTTTTTTTATTTTTACGATCAGAAAACATTATTTTATTATGCACCAGAAATTTTCTTTCTTCCCATCTAGTTAATCATGTGATAATCTCTCAGATTCACCTTTACACCACTTGGTTGCTGTAGATAAAAACATAAGGAAACATTTTTCATCTCTGTAAATGTTGGTAATGTTTGTAGATGAATGTACTAGATAGATATTTCCTCTCAGGGGAGGAAGCACCTCATGGACGTGATCTACTACAATGAAATAGAGCAGAAGCAAGGACTAGGGCCTGGGAAATTACGTTCTCTGTTTACTAAATGACGAGAGATCTTATACGAAATAGAGCACACTGTATTACTGGCTTGAAGAGCAGAGAGTGCACCAGCTCCCAAAAGGCCTCGGCGATGCAGAGATGAAACAAACACTAGATCACAGGAGTTTAGATGAAGAGGCTGAGGGCGGGTGTATCAAGATGCAGCAGAAGGGCAGTGAGCTGGTAGTGGTTTGAGGGAGGATAGTCAGCCCACACGTTGTCGCTGCACGGCTGCTAATGCACTATTGATTTCTGCCACAGAGAAGATTCCCCCGCATCCTCCTCCGAACCACACACATCTCTGTCAGCTGGCCCCGGACTCCGACTCCGGACCGGTGTCTCAGGCCCGAGGTCAGGATCAAGATGAGATTTATTTTTGGGCAACCCTGAATCCACGCTGCAAGCAAGTAGCAAGAAGTCCATCGTTTTATTACTAAACACCGCTTCTGGGGGGGTGGAACTGAAGTGTGGGCAGTCAACAAGCTTGTCAATGAGAAAAGTTTGGCTGCAGCAAAACTTTTTCCTCAGCATCGGCCACAGGCAGCCAATCAGATTACTTGTCTACCCTGATCTCCTGCTGGGAAATGCTCTTACCGTGTTCTTGGAACTGAAGTTGAGCCTGAAAAGTACAAAAGGAACAATATCAAATTTCTCTCCATGCATATGTTAGTCTAGGCTGTAGGAATAATTACTTTGAATGGTGTTTGGATCATTTTCTTATTTTATATGAAAAACAGAAATATTTCCAGCATTCTCTTCCTTTAGTACGAGCCATTGCTGCTCCCCTCTAATGACATTTACACTGGCTGCTCAACGAGAGGCAACCATTGTTTATTTATTAATTCAAATGTTGAAATAACTCATTTTGTGACGTGACAGTGCAATGATTTGATAGTTTATGCAAAAAGCATGCTTTTGGATAAAATTTACTGTTGAAACAATAATACACACTTGGTTAAGGTCAGTGAGGAAATGTGATCATGATTTAAAGACACTTTGACTGTTGTTTGTTAACAGCAAACAAACAGCATTTCCCTGTGTTTAAGTGTCAATTAATCATGTGTAATTGTCTGGCAATTGTTGAAGCGAAGATTTCCTGATTCTGTTGGTTTTCATGGTACACAATGTTACCATGATAATAATGCCAACATTTTCGATTACTGAAAGTTTTATCTCTCTAAACAGATTCTAGCTTGACTAATCATGTTTGAGCAGGCTTTGGGCGCCGCCAGGTAAACAGCCCGTGTGAAGATCAAAAGAGGCAGAACACATTGACCAAAATGCATTGGCTCTCTGCATTTAAATTTATCTGCATTCATATGCTGGTAGTTTTCTATGTAGTCTAGCCGAAATGTCGTCTGGACCAAATAGACCTACAAAAAGAATCGCGGTTAGTTTTTTGTGTGGAGAAACGTTTGACGCCTGTGATAAAATAAATTAGCTGGACCGTAAACAGCATATGGCAAACAGTAGACAGAGTCTTGGCCCAGATATCTAAAGTGCATAGACTATTGACCGCTGCACCCATAGGCTCACTCGTGGCCGCATGATAGTCAATGGGCTCTAAAATCTATGAGAGATAAATCCCTTCTTTTTCCTTTTGTGAGGTTTACAGTTGAATAAGGTCTGCAACAGCAGAAGCGACGTATAGGCTACCAATGAATTTGGCTTCTCTGAACTGATGCGTCTCCAGCAGATACATATTTCCGTGTGCTAATGTTTAATTTTAGTATGCATTTGAGATCAAGGGTTCGGGAATGAATGAGGTCCTCTCCAGTTGGTGAGTGTGTGCAGCGTAGACACAGCAGCAGCAGCTCCAGTTTTAGCGCTGCAGCAGCATGTGCACAAACACTAAAAGGCAACATTGTTGGCACCTTTCACTCAGTATCTGCTGCTAATCGGTGCATCCTGGAAGCGCCAGTGTAGAAATACAGTAATGACTCTGTAGTTGTCAGCGGTCTCCAGGTTGTCTGCTGGGCTCTTGAGTCTTACCTGGGGAATTCATTAGCCGGGGTTGTCAGCTGCAGTCAGACTCGTATTGTTCGCGGGCTGCTTAGGCTCTGTCAGTATCGCATTCATGACCAGCTGCTGTTGGTTTGCAGATTTCCCATTTGCACGGTGTAAGCACTGTGTCACTCTGTAAATGGCAAAATCTGCATCGCCTTTTGGCTCCAGTAAACAAGTCCCAGCCGCAGTGAGCAGATGACACACTGCAGCCACAGATATAAAGAGGAGCAAACAGTGAGACCAATCTGGGCCCGGCCAATCATCTACGCTCGCCGCACTTCACAATTCTTGTATGTGCAATATCATCTGAGGTCACTATGGCTCTGGGTTGCGATATCAGGAGAAAAAACAAGAACAAAAGACACAAAGCAGATGAAGATCTGAAAGACGAAATTCACAGACCAAATTGAAAATCCGGGATGACCTTCTCCAAATGCCCTGGAGGAGCAGGGTCGAGGAAAATAGCCCGGCTCGCTCTCACCAATCATGCAATCTCGATGAACCTCACCAGAAGCAAGACTGTTAACTGTTACTCGCGGCGAGTGGAGGTGGAGGTAGTGATGAGAGGTAGACAGTGTTAGATAAAAATTTGATTAAAATGCGCTAGGTTTTGCCCGGCCTTTTTCAAGGAAAGATGGTGTTGTCATTGGGTAGAAAGGGCCCGTCCGAGTTATACAGAGCGTTATTGATGGCGGTGGAGGGAGGCTGACGAAAAATGACGGAGACAAACATAAAGATAAAAGCCCTCGCTATCTCCCCCTCCTTTCTTGCTGCACTTCCCCGCCCCTCTTTTCCACTTTCGGCTCCCCCTGCCTTTTTCCCCTCAGTGTAAGTGTGATAAAAGCAGGCAGACCTATGACTCAGGTTCCCACCCCACATTCTGATATGAATTCAGGGAGCTGAAGCCGTCCCCTAATCTCTTAATGCATGTTCCCTCGCCCTTGGCAGGGTCATGGGAGAAATAGATGGAACCTTATCAGCTTTTATGGATTTATGGAGAATTTCTCTGCACTGGATGTATTTTTTTTACACCAACCTGTGTGTGTGTGTGTGCGCGTCTCCATTATGTGTCTTTGTGCATGTGTGTGTCCTCAAGGATGGTGGGTAAGGTTATCAAAACTATCTTCATGAATATGATCAAGTTTCTAATTACTGCATCAATCATGTTGACTTCCTCCATCATGCTAAACTGAAGAGACGCTGGCCTGTTTTTGACGAATTTGTGCCTGTGTTCTAACCTTCAGCAGCTGGTCCCATCTCTTTTCCTGGGCTGCTCTATGATTTAAAGCTGCACATATCCGTATTTTTACACAAACATTTGATCACAAAAGTTTTCACTCCAAGTGAAAAACTTGGAAAGATTCTGTGGTTCCTCTCATTTTTTTAATGATTTGGGTTCCTGGTCTGTGACGTTACGGTTTTGATTCAATCTCACCACTTTCATCAAGCTCCTTTCCTGACAGCTGCCAGCAAAGAACTTTAAAAAACCCATTGATGTGAGCAATTTCCAAACTGAGGCTAAAATTGCGGACAAAATCAACTGAAAGTCCATGCACTCTTAAGGAAACCTTGTTTGTGAAACTCCTTCATGCAACATGCAGAGTGGTCTATATGTCTCCGAAACTGGCTTCAAACCTGACTATTAAATTATTTGTCACCACACTAGATTAGTCCACAAAAGATTATTTACCACCATGCGTTTTATATAAGACTGGACAAGTAAAAACAGACAATATCAGCTTAATGATCATGGCATTTACTTGCATTGCATTACTTTGGGTCATACACCCTATATTATACAGAATTACTGACACAAAATTTAAAAAAAAAAGAAAAATGAGGCACAATAGAGGAACATAAATTACTTACATTTATCCTGGGGCCATAAACATGATTCCAAATGAATGCTAATTAAGCTTTGTGTCTGCTGGTTGTGTAAAACGGCCAATATTTGTGAAGACCTTAGCCATGAAAAAGTCACAACGTCAAGACTCAACTTGTTGTGGTGTCCTTACCAAAAAAACATCAGTGTTGCTTGACAAATATAATGAAGTCGTGTAAAGAAGTCAGGGCCCAAACGCAGAAGACACCAAGGCCCAGAGGCGCAGTGACGATAAATTAAAATTGGCAGGCGAGCATATGCAAAGGGACAATTCAGCTCAAAAGACACTGAGGAACACAAGGGAACGGAAGCAGGAGGCGACTCTGGGGAACAGAGCAGCAACATGAGGTAACACAGGGGAGAAGAACATAGGAGCGGACACACTGAATACACAAGGGAGGCTTGGATAATTGGACACAGTCGAAACACATCGGGGCGGGAGAGACAATCACAAGGAGGGAAAATTTGGCAAATACAGGAAGTAGAACAGGTAAGAGATACCTATATGAAAGTGTAACTAAGAGAGATATAAAAACGAGGGGTAGATCAGGACCGTATCTAATAGAGGACAGGTCATGAGGACAAACATGTCCTCCACCTTTCTGTGGTGCCTCCTCTGCTGCCTCACTGGGTGAGTCCACAGATTGCATGGTACAAAGTTCCTTTGCTGTGTAGAACCACAAGCAACTCTTCAGATGCATCAGTGACTGATTGGAGGAGGATTGGTCAGTAGGTCACGCTGATAGTGTGCGCCCTCTGCTGGATCAGGAAGTACTCCAGATGGTCTGACGTCAGTACAGTTCCAATATGAACTTCTCCACCTATGTTTAATTTAATCCTTGAATTTTTTATAAAAAGTGCCAGTCCTAGTTTTTAACGGTTATTTGAGAGCAAGTTGAAGAGCTTGGGGTTGTAGCCGCAGTGGGATCAAGTGGGACAAAGAGCTGAACTCAACCTAAAATGATTAAAATGTTATTTAGTAACGTAATCAGTCAATAGTTATTGTTAAGATATCCATCTCCACCAAGGAGATTTGGTTTTCATCAGCCTTCGCTGGATTGTTTGGTCGTTCACAGGATTACACAATCTAACCGATTTTTTTGAAACTTGGTGCTGATCGGGATCTTGGTCTTTTTTTTCTCTGTCTCAATCATTGAAGAAAATTGTCCTTTGTGAATCTTGATACAAAGAATCAGGCATGTTCAAACCAGATCCACTGAATTTGTTTGAGGTTTTATAAGGAGACCTTGGGCCTTGGTGGAGGAGTGCATTCTACTCGGTGCCATTCAAGTTTTCTATGCAGTTGCTCAAAGGGCATCAAACCATAAACTCAGCTGCCAGTCTATTAGGCACACTTAGCTGAAAAAGCTAATACAATGCAGCCTACCTTCAATGATATAAGTGGGCTGGCAAAATAATTGAAACAACTGCCAGTTAACAAAAAAGAAGTGACTGGAGGATTAATTTTTTTTTACTTAATTAGTGGGTGTGTCAAATAAACCATCAACTGAGTTTTACATTATTGTAACCATGACAGTGTTTGTTGTTTTAACCTCAATATATAAATAAAACACATTTAATAATTTAATGTCATAAATAGGAGACAGACATTTTTCTCGGTTTGTTTGTCGTGGCTTAACATCAGTTTGCACAGATGTTAGCAGAGATGTTCGGAGCCAATCCTGTGGATCAGTAGCCATCAGACTGATCCTCACACATTTTAATGGATTGGTATCGGCTGGAATAATGCAGATCGAATTGCAGTCCTTTTAGATTCCGTTGTGTTTTGTCTACCTCAGCCTCTTTGTGTTGCAGCTCCTCTAAGACAGCCAGGCTCTACAGTGCAGTATCCAGCTGCATTAACTCGTGAAATGTGCATGTTAATTATTTAGCCGCAGCAGCAGTAGTAACACAGTAGCTGTATAAATATACAGACTCACTAAGCTCTGACGCTGAGTATCGTTAGCAATGCAACATTGAAAAAGATCAGCTGCAGTTTCACGTGTTGAATCTGTGCTTAGCATCAATTTTACTTCTTAAAATGACAAAGTTTGCCTTCCGTTCCAAAAAAATCCAACAGAGTGAGACGTCTTCTTTCTCGTGGATCGTACCATGTCAGTCTCAGGGGTGGCATTCACCTCATGAACTTTCACCATCAATAATTTAAGCTTCTAAACTTTATAATTTTGAACCATGACCTCCAGTATTTGCATTGGGAGGCTCAATAAGTTGAGTTGGAGATAAAATATTCTAGCTCTGTTGTTTCAATGAGGCATATGCGGACACTATTTAATCAGCATTCAAGGAGAGATACGTATCGCATCAGACTCCATATCATCAGATAATTGCTTCATAAGGGAACAGGAGCAATACAACCTATAACACCTTTAAACGCTTTTTTTAATAATACTAACATCCTGCCTCTTAATAACTATATCTTCATCATACTGACATTTTTTACGCTCTGTTGTTTTTCTCGACAATAATTTAAATTAACTAGAGCAGCAGTTACCTGACAGTTTCGAGCAAAATGTAAAATATTCAAAGAGTCCATGGTCTGACATTTTAAAGTGATCAAATAAGTTCACATTATATTTAGGAAGGAAAGAAACACAAAAACTGACGTAGAAATGAAACGAGAAAAGTATGGTCAACTCTAAAGGGTTGCAGTCTGCTGGAGAGGCGGTGGTGCACTCTGGACAGGTCGCCTGCGTATCAAACACACAGATTTAACCTTTCACATCAACATCGACGAGCTTTTTAGAGTCTCAAATGCAACCTTAATCTGCACATAGTCTTTGTGCTGTAGCTGGAGTAGCTGGAGATATCCCACACACAGACATGGGGAGAACATGCAAACTCCACACAGAAGGAACCAGGATTTGAACCCTTCTTGTTATGAGACAAAAGTGATAACCACCGCGCCACCCCTGTGCCTTTATTTGCTTCACTAAATAGGATAAACGTTTTAAAGATATTTGCCTATAATGTGGAAAAGAGCATTACTGTAGCTGAGGCTGTTTCCTCACTGTATCCCCTTCACTCGTCCCAATGCTATCCTGTCATGAGGGCAGCTGGAGGCTTGTCCTCCAACGACGAGGGGCTCCAGCTCTCATAGCAGAAGAAAAAGCAATTTAGCTCCAGAGCTCCCCCGAGAAGTCGCACATCAAAGCTGCAGCAGCGGTGGTTGGGCAGGGGGAGGTGGTGGTGGTGGTTGTGGTTGGACTGAGCCCACGCCAGCTTTTTTCTCCCCTGAGCAGGTGAGGGAAAATATTAGTGTTGTCCAAGGGTACGGACAGATCTCAAAGGACGGCAGCTGCTTGTTATCCTATGTCTGGCAGTTTGACGTCTCCTCCAAGCTTCTGGGGCCGGAAAGATGGAGTCGAGGGAGAGGATGGACAGTGTTCAAGCTGGGTTTTGTGATATTCATTTTATATCTCTTCATGTCCAGGATTACCGGGATCTGACCTGGCCTATGACATGTTATGTTTGTATTTCCCTATGGGCACCAAGGACCAAAATATCCCTCACACTCAAACTAGACTCTCTATCCACAGTTGAGACATGAACAAATTACTTATTAATACAAACTATAAGATAATTAGACAATAGACTCACCAATTACATGGGACGTCCCTTATAGCTTGGTGAAAATAATTCCACACATCACCTTGTAATGAAACACATTAACAAGTATTTGTTTGTCTTTTCTTGAAAACGAACTGGCTTTTTATTATAAATTTGGGGGAACAATAATAAGTAATTCTGTTTATGCTTGTGTGCATGCATTTTGGACTATTTGCACAACAATGAGGTGGCGATGATAGAGAATTTGAAGGTTACAAAAATTGGCTTGTAAACAATGAGGTAGATGAGGAAGAAATAAGGAGAAAAAAGAAGGCTGATGATCCAGGAAGAGGAATGATGGGAACATTGATAAAAGAAGCCACTGCTCACTCTTAAGGACAGAAGGACGTGGCTTTGAGTATTTTGGGGCCTGTAAGCAGTGTATGTGTGTGTGTATGTGCAGATATGTATCCTGCATGTCAGTGTGTGAGTATTACAGCCATCTCTCTGGTTTAAGCATTCCCTTGGTTGCCATTATGGCCTAATAACCGTGTCAGTATGATTAATGCAGGAGGCAGGGCTCTGATTGCACTCTCGCTCAACTACAGCACCTAAGTTACCACACAGCCCACAATCCCGCTCTCTGTGCTCCTCCTCCATTTCGGAGCAGCGGCAGCCATCCCGTCATTGCACGTTGTTGTGAAGGTTACACGTGCACTTAGCGTGCGCTCACTCTCCTTTCGGCGACATCAAAGAGTCAGTTTGATGATGATTGGGAGATCGAGAAGTAAACTGTGCGATCCCCGAGGCCACTATAAGCAATCCAAGGTAACAAACGCAGACAGCCTTAGCTTTTATTGCATCTTCACATTTTATAGTGTACCAATTATGACACACCAGCGGAGTCCAAAACTTTTCAGTGACATTTCAGCTTTTGGTTAGTTTCTTTCTTGGAATCTAACTTTTGACACTCCTGACACCCGTCAGTTTTTAAACTGTCAAAACCACCACGACACTAGATGGTCTTGCCATTTTCCCTTCGTAGTTTAGTGGGTTTCATTCACACTATGGGAGATTACATTCTTTCGTTTACGGTGTGATGTAGATAGTGGTTGTTAAAGTACAGTAGCAGGGTGAAAGGGAAAGGGAAAGGGAAAACTGTGGGAAAACCATTCTACTGTAAGTTAACTTATCAGAGCATTTGTGTATTGAAGAGTCCCTGACACCAAACCATGATTCTCTGTACTGACAAGCGCGTTGCATTGTCTGCAAAGTCACAGTGGAACACAACCTGAGCAGCGTTTAGGAGGTCTCATGACACCTTTACAGAAAGATGAAAGACATTTTCAGACGGCGTCTGCTGTTGTCGGCTCTGTTGATGTCTTTCTGGACGTCTTTGTTGGCGTCTGCTATGTGTATGACACCACTTCTCGTTTTGTATCTTCTGCGTCTTAGAAACGTCTTCAGCACTACCACACACTCAATGGGAATCCTCCGAACTATATTCGTCTGGCAGAAGAAACTATGGAGATTGTCGGGTGCCCTTGATTCAGACATTTTGCGTTTTCACATAAATCCCCCTTCGGAAAATTTCAGGAGATTATAGTCAATTGTTATTTGTTTCTATTTCCTTTTTGATCATGTTTTGTCTGTTGTATGTCTGTGATGCCGTGCTCAGTGCCCTGATCATGGAAGTCTGTCTCTGGCCCTTCCTGTTTTTTTGTTGTGTCTGTATAATTGATATATTCACCCGTCTTATCTTAAAAGTTGAAATCAGAATCAGACTTTTCAAGATCAAGAGTATAATGCCAAATTGTAGCTTAGTAAAAAAGACTTTGAACCTTGCGTAACAAACTGAAACTGAAAATAGCCAGAATTATCTGGAGTTTTGGACAGTGCAACTGGTGCTCCATTCAAGTGATTGATTGGCTTTGTTTCCTGTTCATGAAACCCGCTCAGACTCAGAGCCCAACAGAATGAATCACCACTTGTGGCTGCAATGGCCACTTCGACTCAGGAACAGTTCCACAGTGTTGCTTTAAGCAGGCGTCTAATCGTTGCAAACCTCCCCATTTCGTTCCCCCACTCTCCACTGCCGGGCTTCTCTTGTGGCCAGGGGAATTCTGCAGTGCAGCCAGGATGAGAGAGGCAGCAGTAACTCTGTGAACCGAAGTCCAAAATGAAAGCCCAATCTGAAGCCCTTCGCTGCAGCTTTGAACACATCAGATCTGAGGCTGTGCTGCAAAAGTGATGGAAGCCCCTGTTAAGGCAGGAAGCCGGGGGAAGCAGAGACGGACCAAAAACAGACAAATAGCCAGAGAGGCCTGCACAGATACTCTGGATAACAACCCTGAGCCTGTCAGATTTTGCTCTCTGGTTCTTTTCAGGGATTTAAAAAACAAAAAAAGAAAGCAGTCGTTCTTCAGCGGCTGAAAACTAACATGACATTTCTATCCTGGGCTGAGGTGTTACAGGTGAAGCCCAAAGAGATGGATCTTGTTCTTTTTTTTCACATTTCAGGTCACTAAGCTCTGCCTGACAGGTAGAAAGGCTGAAACAGCTGTTATTTGTGAAGTGTACTGTGCTGGTATAGCAGGTGCTGTTTGGACCGAGTAGAGTCTTACTTTTTGGAAAAGGTCATTCAATTTTATCAGGACTAAACTTCTAATCAGCTCTTTATTCTAATAGGTTATCTCAATAAGCCGTCTCAGTCAACCAATGATGTTTCAACAGTAAAATGAGCAGTAATAGAATTGATACTAGAGCAAAAGTAGATACAGCCGTCTAACCTGTCCTTCTCCTCCAGGGTCCTTCATGATGGTGAATTCCTCGCAGCATTTCGGGGGCCAGCGGGCTCAGCTGCTGCTGCTCCCGCTCAGCGAGAACGACACCCACTGCATCCAGTTCAGCTACTTCCTGTACAGTCGCGACGGCCACAGCCCCGGGGACCTGCAGGTCTTCATTCGGGTCAATGGGGGCCCCAAGGGCAGCGCTGTGTGGAATATCTCGGGCTCCCAAGGACGGCAGTTTCACCAGGTGGAGCTCGCCGTCAGCACTTTCTGGCCCAGCGAATACCAGGTAAGACTCTCCAGAAAAAGACATGAGGACGGCCCTGGCCGGCAGTAATCGCTTTCATTGCTGTTAAATAATGTCGTTTTTTAAAATCTAGTTTGCAGACTGGAAGATCAGCTGGTTCTGGCAGCAATCTGGGACTTTTGCCATGTCACTGATTTTCCTATTCTATCAACAGTGCCCTATACTGCCCTCAGGCCAGCTGTTTATGTAGCATTTTGTCAGAAATAAAACCTAGTTTGTAATTATAGATATGTAAATTGGAGCCAAACAAACAGCAAAGCCCACACCAATATATGTCTAAAATCCAATCCCCTCCCCCCCAACAAAAAACCCTTTCAAAAGCTCCCCTTATTTAAGATTAGTTCTTATTACATGGAAGAGGGACATTTGTAGCTGGTGCCCAGTTTTATTTAGCAAAGACAGATTTTACCCATGAAAACCTTAAGAACTAACTGTCTACTGCAGCGTTAAGGAGACATATACAAGGAATGGAGGATCCGAGGAAAAGCATCACAGAGTTCTTTTATAGAGAATGTAGTATCCAGAGTGTTTGATAGCTGGATATCTTGGCGTCTGCTGCTTTAATATGAACTTTTTTATATTTAATCTGTCTCTCATTAGTCCACTTTTTTATGGAATACTTATTCTAAAGTACTGGAATAACCCTTCAAATATTCAGTGTTGTTCTTTTAGCAGGGCTGACTCATTGGTTTATAGAGAGAAATGTAATATTGTTATAATAATTGATTTGTCATTTTAGACATGTATAGACATCACGCACACGCGCGCACACACACACACACACACACTTTGCCTTTCTTTTACGTGTTAGTCTGACTTCTTTAGTAAGAATTCAATGCGGGTAGGTAGTTAGTGTTAGGTAAAAACTGTAATGGACCTTTTTTAATATGTAATCAATTTTATAGGATAAAACTAAAATGATTGATGAATAAATATTTGGTGATTTACCTTCTAGCTGCTGATCAGTAGGTTGGTGGTATGAACGATAATGATGCTCATAGATTGATTACATACGATACAAAGTGGAGCTGATGAGGATCAGGCCTGAATAGAACATTTATATTTTTATTTAATTTACCTTAAATCACAACATTATTTGGATAATCAGTGACTGATTCTTAAAATCCCAAGATGAATCTTCGCAATTTGATTTGCTCTCTCTCTCTCGGTAAACATGAAGGCTTTATTTGATGTATATGCACTGGTTACTTAGTGGTCGGGTTAGTTCCCTGTTCTTTTTTGTGGAAGAGAAGTAATCTCTGGCCACAGCAGGCGACTGAACAGTGTGTGTATTTTGAACACCAGCTCTCCAGCTGTCTGCAGACATCCGGCTTATGTCTCGTCATCACAAACAGTGCAGAGGAATAAGTGAACAGACAGTCTCTGTCCTGTATCTGCTTAAAGTGATCATTAAAGTGGATGTCTGTACTTAGCAGAAGCATCTGTTAGTGTATGGGACTGCGTTTACTTCTTAAAATATGCATAATGATGATAGCCCTGGAAGTGGTGAGCCTTTTTTTATTATTCTTAATCAACCATTCTACTCAAAACGCTGTTTTGAATTAACCCAAGAAAATATTTGCTTATTACATTTTAGCTTATAATGTGCATTTTACTCAGTTTTATTTTTGGCAAAGAAGAGTGTTGCTCATTTGGTGATAGTAGAAGATATTTAAACTTTAAATACATTTCTTTCAAGACATAAATTAATAATCAAATCAAATGCGTGAATCAATAGAAGATTAATCAGTCAGGTTGAATGATTAGATCAGGGCTGTTCAAATCCAGACTATTATTAGGGATTTACTGACCTCATGCTGAGAAGAAATCAGTGTTATGTAAAATTGTAAATAATGATGGCTAGCAAACTGTAATCAATAACAAACTAATGACTTGAGGTTTCTAGTTTAAATGAGTCATGACGTCAGCTGCTTTACATTATATTACCACAGCAATGCAATTAAGAGTAATATGACTATATTTGTAGCCATGGAAGTTGTTGCTAATAAATAAATAAAACCAATGAGAACAGTGTAGGATTTTGGAGCTTTTCAGCAAAAATGAGAGCTTCAGGTTGGCTTGTGTGTTTGTGTTAGACTATGTTACGTTGTTCTTGTATTGTCGGGTCTTCTACGCTAGCGCTCTAATCATTACTCTCAGTGGTTCACTGTGTTGTTTGGTGTATTTATTCAGTCATAACTTCATGATTCTTTTTTTTTAGAAATGTGTGCAACCTCAAAGAAAGTGTAATTTCTGCAGTCTTTTTACATTTCAGCCAGTCTTTAGCCTTTCCATGAGCTTTAGTCCAGTCAACTATGTAATAATTGTGATATGTATCAATGTAAAAAATAATAGTTTTGTAATATTATCATCCTGATTGCAAGCTTGTTGCCCAGCCCTAAAAAAGTCATGGCTCGCTTCATTGAAAGCTTGATTTGCCACTTAGCAAGGCGCTAAACCACCAGCTGTCTCACTGAGCAGCTCCATGGCAACCAAACACTGACCCATGGTTGTGTCCACGTCAGCGCAATATTATCATTCAAACCATATGCAAGAATTAGCAAATTGCAGCAGTCTCATATATCACAGTGGCTCAATAGGCGTATAATTACAGCGGGCATGTGTTTGTGTTGTATCTTTATTTATTAGTCAATTTACCTGCGTGCTGCAGTGTAATCAATATAGCTCAGTTTGATGCCTGTATTGTTGGTGCGGCATTATTAGCATTGTTGTGAAGCTTGTAAGATTCAGATGACTGGATGCAGCCCTGACTCACATCATTACAGCCGATAATCTATCCCCTAATGCTCTTTCTTCCCATCAAACCCTCCACCTCCCACCCCCGCTCTGCCCCACCCAAAGCAGGCGTTAATGAGACGGCAACAGCCCGTGTGAGGGACTGTGGGAGCGTGGGTCCGCCGAAACAGTCAATTGACCTCAATTCCATGCGACCCTTGGTGCGGGGGGGGAGCGGGCCAGGTGTTTGCTTCCATAACCTTGGCGCACCCTGGGCCCCATCTCAATAAATCAAGAGCCAGTTAATGAGATTAGAGGGCTGGAGCAGATCAATGAGGACAGCCTGCACTTTACCATCCTCAGCTCTCCTGTCCTGCGCGACTCTCACAAACAGCCAAACTGATTTAAAGTAATGATTTTCTTCCCTTCTCTGTGGACGTTAGAAGTTTGGCTGCCGCGCAACCTAGCGGAGGTGGGGGAGAAAGAGGAGAAGGAGGTGGAGGAGGTGGAGGAGGCAGGGGGAGGGTGCTGTCAGCGGGGTTAGCTGAGGTGTGCGATCAGACAAGTCGGCCCAGGCAGGGAGTTTGCTCAGCGCCATGGTGTTTGCCACTTTGAAAGACGTGCATAAGCAATGTAATCTACTATTCATGTGATGTATCTCCAAGCTGCCTGATTGATGAGAAGGTGCAATGCTCTAAAGTCCTCCCGCCAGGCAGGTAGGCACAGGACAGATTGCATTGTTTGCCTAATGAACCTGGTTGACTGGCAGCAGGTAATGGAGCAGGTAAAGCCGAGCAGATGAGTGAAGTGGCTCACATGTAGGCCTGGAGGAACAGAGTGTTTGTTTCTGCTGTACGTAGAGGGACGGGAGTGAGTCGGCAGTGAGGCTCGCTGCCTTTTCAAGTGTTCCCCTCCCACGGGAACGCTCCTGCTCTCCTCACCAGCTCCCACATGACTCCGAGCTCCTCGCAGGACCCCACAGGGCTCCTCTCATCCATCCAGTCTCATCGATAAAGATCATTGTCCAGCACTGCTAGCGAACAGATCAGCCCCTGCAGGCTACCAGGGAGCCAAGGGAGGTTCTGGTAGAGAAAGTGTTGTGAGTGTGTGTGTGTGTGTGGCTGCTAGAGGAAGTGGTGGCTAGAGATAAAAATAAAAAATAAAAAAACTCTTGTAATCAGTGAGCCGTTACACTCCCTCAGGAAAGACCGGTCGCTGCCGAGATGTGTTGGACTGTGATCAGAGGTGTGTTGGTCAGTGCCAGTAATTTTGGCTTCCAGATGTCCGATTTTGATAGCGTATTTTGTGCTGTAAATTAGAACAATTTCTGGTTCATGCAGCATTTTATTAATGACAAGGTGGAGGATGTAAATCTGTTTAGGGAGAGTAAAATCCATTGGAACTGTGCAAAGAAATATACTTAAGACTTATTATGTCGGCCAACTGGCCAATTTAACCATTAAAGTTGCACTCTAGTGATATAGATCTGCACTCCCTTGGGGTTTAGGGGACTCACAAGAGGCAGATTAAAGAAGAATGGTTTAAATTGATTCAGCAGAGGGAGAGACATCTCAACCCAAATCCCCAAAATACTGGATCCATAACTCAACCAATACCATCTCCTCCTTAGACTGCCTCTGCTTTTTTTTTATACGGCCATGTCCCTTATACTCCATCTGTGATATCCTAAAAATAACCCTGATAACCACGTCAAGGGTTATTGTCTCTGCCTTGACAAAGCCCCTCCAGCTGAGGACATAAAATAACTGTTTACACAGCTCTGGGAGTTTAAGGTAGTCTCCATGATGAGTAAGCTAATGTAATAATTCATTTATTACATGTTACTGTATCTACATTTACATATTAATTTATGTGCTAAATTAATTGTATATACATATAGTATATGTTTGATGTATTATTTAACGTCATATGTATATTTTACGCATTGAACATTTTTCTTATTGCCAACACTTCAGCACTTTATCTTACTGTGTTATAACTGGTGTTGAAAACTGCAAGACATAGTCAACAAATGTCTCTTCCTTCCAAAACCTAGCACCTACATTACCCACAATGCAACACTCTCACTGATTCAAGTGCATCTAATCTTGGAGCTGCTCACCTCAAGCAGAGATAATGAGTTGTTGCAGTAGTAGTAATAACAGTATTCTGGTGAGCTCACGTCCTATTAACTGCCCCCCTCAAACATTTTTCACAGTTTCTCTAGTTACTATTACCAGCAGCAATCACAAGTTGTCGCTGATATCCTCATGTGCCCCTTGGCAACGTGGCTCCAGGCAGGAGGGTATCAGAGGACATTGAGGTTAAAAACAGATGCAAGTGATGCTGTTTTGAGTCGAATTTGAATGTCCAACACTTGGATAACACCAAAGGAACAGTGTGGCGGCATTTAATGTTTTTTTTTGCCGTCTTTTTTCACATTTGAAGTTGTGGTCACCAGTTACTTTAATTGTATTGGATCTGGCTGAACCACTCTTTACCCCTGAAACCCCAAATGTGTTTTGTGATAACAACACTTCACCCACCCCTTCATTGGCATAGTGGTGAATAGATAATGAGTGCATTTTCAGATTTGGGTGAATTATCCCTTTAAGCAGCTTTATTTAATAAAAAAAAAAAGCACAACAAATAGGGACTTTTGGAAACACATTTCCTGCTACTTCGGTTTTCTCTGCTACCAATCGTGGTTTAATAATAGGGTTATAATACGTCCGCTGACCAGCACTACTTCTTCAGACTGACAGACTGGATGCTACAGCAATGAGATGAGGTGACCAGGTTTAGCCCAATGCAAAGCAAGAGTGCAAATTCCACATTCCACTGAGAAATGGATTGAAGTTTAATAGCAACAACTTATGAGTAGCACCTTTTAAAGGGCATGTCCTATAGCTCAGAAATCTGCATTCCTCCTCGCTCTCCTGTCGTCTGGATTGACAGCTTCAGTAGAGGAGAACATTACAGTTGACCATGACTCAGATGCACACATGCATGTCAGTGAAGCAACATATCAATAATGACTCACCTCTCTTCGTCCAATAGCTTTATAGTTTTATGCTACTTTATTTTTATGTTAAATCCATATAAGCGCGATTTTACCGCCTCATGTACTTTTCTGTGCAATGAATCATCATGTAGTGACGCCATGCACAATATTACATAATTTATCAACTCCAACAGCATGCAGGCTTATAGTATACAGAACAGCTGTTGATAGGTTGATTACCTAATTTGTTCTGCTGCACGTCTCCACCTGCAGAGCCTCCACTGGCCATCAACCAGATTTGATCAGTGTGTTTTATCTGAGCTGAGTTCATGACCCTGCATCCTCCAACACAGGGTGCGACTGCCGTGAAGAGACGTTTCTATTGGAGAACGGACTTTAGACTGTCAGGATTGGTCAGCTTGGTTTTGGAAAGAGGACAAGAGTTGTAGAATTGCTTTTTTTTAAAAGCTGGCTTTCGCCTCTAGATTTCCTTTTTTTCCTTTTTTTCTGCTCCAGGTTGTTGTTTTCTCCCTGACCACTGTACTCCTTATCTTATTATCTCCCATGTGTTTCTCTATCTCCTTCACATCCCTATTTTATGACTAATTCTTATATTTATACATTTTGGTGCGATTTTCTTGAAATCAAACAACATTTTTGATACTACCTACTTATGGTCTGCCTTGTTCCTGAAATAGCTATTTGCTGTATTCTTAATGCCACACTTTTCTTACTTATCTATAATAAGGATTGTTCATAATAGTGCTTTATTTGTGGTTGCAGTCACACTGGATTTCGGATTGTCAGCCTCGCTTTAACAGTTTTATCACTGCACCGTGTCAGAGCTGAATGAAGTAACCGCTACTTCACATCTGGAGCGTTTAAGAAGCGAAACACAGGATGACTTTTATTTTGAGGCACTAACAGAAAGTGCACTATCTTCCTCACTGGGTTAGCGCTGACTGTAATTGGTTATCAAAACTGCCTCTAAAAATCAAAAGCATTCAAAGTTTGTTTTATTTGGAGTCAGCTTTTTGACTAAATACTAAATCTTCCGGCAAAATAAAAAGTCGGTTGGTCTAAGTGTTGTCACTAATGGATTTAATATTCCTATAGTTTTAATTTTGGTGTGTCCTTAATGGATTTTTCTGACAGGATGTTATGCTGGGCCGGGGGACTCATCTCATTACTTCTGTTCTGAGATGTAAAACTCCTGGCTTCCTGCAACCAATATAAAAAGAATATAAAATGAGGTGTAAGGCATACAAAATATGTAGAACTGTTTGATAATTTTTTATAGAATGTATAAAATAATATTATGACTTAAAAATTTAAATAATTACAAGATAATATTTATTTTGGAGATTTAAAATTTGAGGGAACGCGCTTTTGGTGGGTTTTATAACCTGCACCACCTCTTCTCAGCTGAGCACCAAAACCACGAACACAGAAAACCAGTCGTCCCGTGTGGTCTCGTCCTCCAGCAGCCACACCGCAGCGCTCCTCCAGCAGTGCACCTCACTGGGTTTTCTCAGACTGCAGAGAGAAGAGGACAGGCTCAATTGCATGTCATATATTTCAATGCTTCACTGCCACAATGCCAATGTGGATCAATTGTGTTGGCCTTGTTCTAGCTGAAGAAATCAATTAACAGAGCATTGTTGCAATTTTCTAACGACTGCATGTAAGTCGTTAAATTAATTAAAGTCCTCATGAAGATTGATGGCTTTTACCATGAGTGCACATAAATAAATAATTAGTCCGTGCTGTAATGAAAACTTAAAGCTAAAAATATTCATTACTGTGGAATCTTGTTTTTCAATGCAATCCCTTCTGATGCAACTGCACTTGGTTTTATGTATTCAGCATGAGGCCTCCCGGGACGCAGTATGGATTTTGTTACTCGACACTATCAATTCTCCGGCATTGAATTTTATGAGCCAAACACGATGCTGCAGGAGGCACATATTAAAATGCTTGCATGCCTTTTACATCAAATGGGGCCGTCCAGCTGCTTCAATCTCCTTAACCGGCTCCACTCGCTGCTCTTGTGCCAGGACTTCCCCGATTTGGATTTCTCCCTCGTCTCATTTCCTTTGCCTCGCTGACAATGACACAGAGCTCCATCCTGTGAGATGGCACCCTGCTGCTCAGAGTAAAGCAAACCTTGATTCATACTTCACAGATTGCGCGTTTGCAGTGTTACAAGCCTCCTTTATGTTTCCAATTGTTGTCCCAACAAAAGCAAGAGGGAGACCGAGAGAAGGCCGGAGGATGACATCATCTTGAACCAGATTTTCTCAGTTGAATAAAAAAATCTATATTTTATATTGTCTACAGAAATATATTTCTCATCCTCCGTGCCTACTTGTATTGGAAAAAGGTAAAATTCTGCCATCAAATATTAAAGATTCTATCAGGCCACATGACAAACAGTATCACTGTGGCCCAAGCTTCCATCCTCCACTTCCTATCTCCTCCACCCATGCACGGTGGTCCTATCTATTGATTGATATTCCTGCATCGTTTTCCTCCTCCTTCCAGAATTTTACATCTCCCTCTAATATGGTGGCCCTGCAACCCCACGCACTGCAACATAAGAATACATATGCAAAAAGGCTGGGTTTGATGCTGGGTGATAATGTAGGGGAGCAAGGAAAAAAGAACTATACAAAGCAAGGAGCAAATAATCAGTCATTATATCTATTTACAAAAGGCAACAGACCTTAACTCAAAACATGAAGGTTCAGAAAACATCTTCACAGATTCAGTAACAGATAAATATTGAAAGATACGGAAAAAAAACACGACACATGAACAAAATGTTTAAGAAAACAAATACTAGTCTGACAACACATGCAGCAAACACAACACTGCAACACTAAGCCTGGAGGTATGGAAACAAAATGCATTGATGATATATTGTTTTATAGTTAACATTATAGGGCTTTTTTGGTCACATGATGAGTAAATCAAATTAAAACTATTAAAAACAAGATATGATTTATTTTCTCTAGCCTGAGAATGTGCAGCTATGGGATAGTGAGATTAATTTTCATTTAATTTACCACCATTGTCATTCTTTTTGAGAAAACAATTTCACGTAGTACTCCTTCAGTTCTCTGAAATCACCATTATAGATTAGATCATGAAATCATTTGCATTATCACAAATTCTGTTGGTAATAAAATTACCTTATAAATATAAAATGCAGCTATAACCAACTCTCCCCGTTCTGACACTGTGTGTGTGTGTCATGTTTTAAACCCAGAGTGACCCACTTTCTGAAATCTAGGGCATAATTATCATGGAAATTAACTGAAAAGTGTTTTTAAGGATATATAAAAAAAATCTAAAAGTGCTTTTTACTTTCACTACTCACTGTATTTGAAACTTCAATCAATCAAATTGAATCAAATTTTATTTGTCTTAATCAGAAATGAATTATCCATTCTTCCAATGAGCTGATTGCTCTGTTGTGTGGCAGTCTTTTTTGATCAGATGCTCTAAAGTCAACCTGTTTCTGAGTAGGTTAGATGTGGAGTAAAGGTTGCTATGGTAACAATATTTGTCAATGGCGATTTAGGTTTATTTCAGTTGTATCCTTCTGGTTGCATGTTGTAGATATCATGGCATTGAGGCTTTTGCTTTTGTGTTCCGTCATGTTGTGTCTGCATTGGCAGAACGTTTCTCACACTGAATACATGTTGTTAAAATGTTTACTACATTTGTTCTTATTCTCTCTTGGCTGCAATGTTTTGAGGTCTCCGGGCTACCACAGCTACTCTGAGCTTCTCACGCATCCACCAAACAGCCTCGTTTTCTATTGCCGCGGTTTGTATGTACAAACAGCGAGTGAATCCCACTGTAGCCATTTTACATTAGCCTGTGTTTGTATGTGCACAGCTTTTGGCTGCCAGTGTCGTTCCTCAGTGTTTGGCGCAGTCATACTCAAACAGACTTTTCTATAAGTGAGGGCAGTGTGGAGGATCTTAATAATGACTCAAAGTGCGGAGCTGAGTGAATCGATGGTGCCGGCTGCGCTGACGCGTGATGAATTGAATAGTTTATCGGTCCGACGTCTCTAATGGCCCGACATAGGAATGAAAAATAAAAAAAATTAGTGGAAAGAAAGCCTTTGTCTGTATCCATCTGCTAAGGCCTTTTGTGGTATTGATTGGCCTGAGGCACTTAAAGCCTGATGTATTGTCAACACTGCAAACTACTGCCCGTCCGACTGCACGGTCACAGACTGACTTCCACTTGGCTTGGGCATAAAGAACTAGGGTTAGTGTGAGTGGGTGAAATTCTCCGACTACCACACGCACGCATGCACACTTGTGATGTACTGCACAGTTACAGCTTTCATCTTAGCAGCTGTCAATGCACTGCAACCTCAGGTTCAGAGTTTGTCACTGCAGTAAAAAGTGAAGAGTTGCTTGTAGAGGGAATGATCCGGGCTCTGCTGACTGTAATTACTTGGAAACCCAGGATGACTTCTTTGCTCTCTGGGAGGCCTCCCGATTCACTTTGAGGCTCTGCATGCGCCCGGCTCATTTAGATGAGTGAGTGAATATTTAAGCTGTGTTTAAGGACACCCTCGGCTCCTGCATGAATTGGTAAAGGGGACAGGGGAGTAGGGGACAGGAATTTATTAATGGATTGTGCACTACAAGGCCGGATAAGGCAAACATCTCACATTTACTTTACATTTAATGACATAACCGCAAGTCAAAGCTTTGGGTTTATTTATGCCCATATTTTGTTATTTCATGTTTTTTTTATTTAGTAGACAAAATGCTCTAAATGCATTATGTTTCCAGGTAAACAATGTTCACGACATTCATCTTTGGAACCTTAATTGTTGGAAGCAAAGCATAATATTTACAATTAAGGGGACAAAGACAAAACTAATTATGTTTTCTCTTGCCATCACTGGGAATCCAAATGATGCTGATTTGTACCTGCATGTATCACAACACATAAAGGTTACATTATGCATGAGTTATTGCACCAGGTTTAAATGATCTCACAATGTATTATTATAAGTGGCAATCTGTCAAATGTCACCAAGTGACACAAATCTTACATCTTCCATCTGGCTATGATGCAGTGTGAAAAAAGATAAATTAGATGGAAGGTTCATGCTTATCCATTATCTAAGCAATATTTATGTTGAGTCAATTTATGTAGTATATATAGTCCACTATTACAAATCACAAATTGTCCTCAAAGCTTTATAATGTGTGTGGCATTTAACTCCTGCTATCCTTAGACCTTTGATTCAGATAAAGTATACATGAAACGGGGAAGTGAAAGAAACATGTGGGAAGGGATTCAAACAAGATTTAGTCAATGATCAGGATCATAACATCTGATATTTGAATGTGGACGAGTGACCTGTTTATTATATTATCAAATGTGTTTTTCCACCTCTAAAATCTGGCAATGTAGGTTCACACAATCCAACCAGTTCACGAACATTGAACAGTCTTGTGGTTGCGTTGAAGTCAGAGCTGTTCAGGAGAGTGTTAGAGCAGAAATGTAAGAACCGCTTGACCTTTAAGTACAAAATGACCTTTTAGAAGAAAAATGTGGCTCGAGAGACTGCTTGCTTTTTCTGACTCTGAGGGGCTATACAAGAGTTTAATCATTTATATTTTTTCTTTAGAGCTGAAATACTCTGTATGAATAAACCTGCATGTGAAACACCGCACAACAGAGTTGATTTAGAAAACAATACAAAAAGAAATTCCTCATTACCGTGTTAATGGCAATATCAAGTTTTACCCTGGAGATTAACTTTACAATGGATTTAAAGAAAAGTCTGCATTTCTGCTGTCGACAGGCCTGAGGACCCCATCCCAGTTATTTCCCACACTGTCAATTTTGTTGCCACTCAACATGTAATGGTCTGAAGTCATTCAAATGGTCCACTGTCTCCACAGGTCATCTTTGAAGCGACTGTCTCCGAAGAGCGGCAGGGCTACATTGCCTTGGACGACATTGTGCTGCTGAATTACCCCTGTTGTAAGTAACCCACTCTGCACCGCTCATGGCCTACATACTGACCTTTACTGGAGTTTGGGGAAAGTGTGGGACAGAAGCCGATCCCTAAAGCTCTGCAGGTTACTGGATGTGATTGAAGACTAAGAGCGTCCTACTGACAGGCGGGTACATATGCCTGCTACCTGTCCGAGTGTCAGAGGCACAGTAACACAGCAGGGGGCTTCTCTCTTGTGCCAGCACAATAGCTGACCTTTTCTTCTGATCGTCATGCTCCCAGCTGAGCACTTTTACAGCTAACGCGATGTTACAGACAAGAAAAGGACAGCTAGTGGTTGTACTTTGATCCTCTCTGGTAGTCTCTTGTTCCCTTTTCATCCCTGGGATATCAGAGCCTCAGAGTGCTGGTTGTGTGACATTATGCTCGGTTCTGTTACATTTACCATCACAACCCCCACAGTCTTCTTGTACACAGGCTCTTTGCAGATGTTGCACCTGTCATAAAAGACCATTTTCTTACTGTTTCCCGCATGATCAGCTGTATTCAGCCCCTCAGACCAAAAACTAATTTTTCTGCCAGGAAGACGTGAAAAGCTCCACTGACCCCTGATGGCTTCCAGAACAAAATTACACATAGTCAAAAAAACAATTAATAACATTCATCTAAAAATAGGCTCTCTATTGGCTTTTCATTAAATAGGTTTATCCACTCAACAGTTTGACCAGTTATTGTGGCATGTGATGTGTTGGATTACAACATACTGGGTCAGTTCTATACTGGCTGTTGAACTAACCAGAGTGGTTTTATTTTATTTACAAAAGGCTGGACAAGAATGAGATCATCAGGGTAGTTGTTTCATATACAATTTAAAAAATGTATATATATTTTTGGGGATTATTGATATCTAGCAGTGAAGTTAGATATGACCACCAATTTGAATACCCCTCACCTGACCTTCCCTTTCAGAGTGGGCAGAGAAGAACCTTTTGAGGCCTGTATTTGGTTTGTCCATTTTGGGCTAAAATAAAAAAATGATCGACCAACATGGCGTTCCAAGAGGACCCACTCTTCATATAGATATTAAGGGAGACTCTAAGCCACAAAAAAAAGATGCACTACTGAAGCAAAATAATTAATACATTTGTCAAATATTACTGCGTCAACCACATTGGCCTTGTAGGGAAATATTAATGACCGATAAAATATACTGGGTATTTATGAGCTTATGAAATTCAGATTTTCTACTCTGGCTGAAGGAAAAAGGTGTCAGACTGTAGGTTATAAATCCTCAAATCCTCAAGAGGAGGAAAAAACTTGGAAACTGAGAATTTAGGATTTTTATTTATTTTAACCCACATCACCTCAAGGGTTACCAAATGTTACCCTGTCCCTCTGTATATGACCCTGGCCTTGCCCTTGTACAGATGGTGGCTCTTGGACCCTTATAAATGTAGAATTAGAAATAGAATTGTAATTTAAAAAAATTAATTGAAATTAAAAAAAAATACAAAGACCCTAAATTCAGTAGTTTATAAAGCCTCAAGTCTTCATGGGCAAATGTCACACTTGGGCACACCTCTAAAGATGCAAATAACCATTGGTTAAGCTGACATCAATTTCCCCACAGACAACAGGAATAATGGTTTGCCCCCTTAGGAGAGATTCAACCCAAAGCCAACTACTATTCCGTGAGCATTCACACTGACTTGACATTTGTGTTGTTTTCCACTGGAGTCCATGTCTTTATTCTGAACACGTGTTTCAGTCAAGATCAATCTTTCCTGTAACGAGAATGAGAGGCAGCATTACTAATTTAAAGAACCAACATCTCTGACAGTCGGAATACCTTCGAGATTCAAATTACCTTGCCTCTGTTTATGTGTTGTGGTATTAATTAAGAACAGACAGGCCACACATAAACACTACTGGGCTTTATATAATTCTCTCAGTAACTATTAATACTGTTGCTTCACCTTTTGATGAGTAAAATGTAGATTGTATGCTTCATGTTTACGGCAAAACATGAATTGCTCTGTTTGCATGCTAAGTGTTTATTCGAATAAAAATTAATAAAGATGATCCAGTGGAGAAACTGAATTGACAGCTAACAATACTTTCACAGGAGTGTCAGGTGGAGACATCACAGCATTTTGAAAGTTTGAATGAAAGCTAGTCAGCTTTGCATTAAAATTATGTTAGACAGGAGTTAAGGTTGTATTTATTTAAGATTTCTTACCGTAAATATAAAACTGCCTTTATTTAAACTGTAGCTATTTAGAACTTCAATCTAGCTTTTGCTGCTACTTATATTTGCAATTGTGTGAATAACTGAATTACTTAATTTCCCTTCGGGGATGAATAAAGTACTCTATCTATCTATCTATAATGTTGGTAATTGTTATAGTGTTTCAAGCTAATACTGTTTCAGACACCTGTCTGCCAAGAATACATTTAAATGTGCTGAGAGCGCGGGAATCTGTTTATTGTTTGGTTGGGAAATGCAATATTACATATTAGTTTAAATGGGCAAGATGCTGAACCCCAACATGCTGCCCATAAATGCTCTGTATGAATGTGTGTGTATAAAAATAAGTGTACTGAAAATCACTTGGAGTGGTCATCACGACTAGTAAAATTATATCTAAATACAGACCATTTAAAATATAATTCCCATTAACTGTGATCAAAAATAAACAAGGTAAATACCCTTTGACACCTTATTCAGTTCAGCTTTTGTAATAAACACATTAAATGACAGGGAGAACCATTTTGTATGTTGCCAACTTTCAAATGAATCCAAATGTAACTTTTAAAATTCAACCACATACTGTGAAGACAATCACACGTTAGAGTCCAGGTTATTCATTTGAACCTTGACAGCAGCACTTTAGAAAAGGTGCCTAAAAGATAATTATTTTCTTACAGGTACCACCTGAGGCTTTATAGCTTTCTTAACAGTAAGGCCATTTCCACAGCTGTGGTTGTCACAGCAGGAGGTGTAAATTATGAAAAACATCAGTGGCAGCTGAATTTCCTTTGAGCTGCTTTAGTTCCATGGTCGAGGTTTTGTTCACGTTGGCTCACTGTCATGGATTACTGGGACTCATGAATAAAATGGAGGCAGCCCCTTATGTTTTTATTTTAGAGTAGTCAAAATATTGGCCCTGAAAAATAGTTAATATGTTATCGTATTTGTATTATGATATTTTTGTAATACCACATTTTTGAAGAATAAGACTCATTTTAATGATAAATAAAAAAAAGCTACTTCTAATACAAACGCATGCTGGCGTTCTGGCTTCCTAATAGCAGTGGAATGCTAAAACGCAACCATATGTGTGACGACGTATTAACGAGGAACGCACATACTTGAAATATAACATCTTTGACTGTGTCGTGCCACTTTCTTACTGATCTGCGCTGTGCTGAAAATGGCGACCATCTGGCAACAGAGCTAGAAATAAGAACAGACAAGCACAGGCCAATCAATACCACAAAAGGCCTTGGCAGACAGGAGGAGAAACTAATGCTCCGTAATGATTATATGACTTTTTGAACGCCTGAATTCAAGTATTTGGGGAACAACTTTTTAAAATCTACAGCTAACTCTATGTCTCTTTTAATGTGCCCAATGGAAGTTTAAATGAACAGAGGTGCTACTGTATGTAGCAGTTGTTTGATGAGGGGTAGGAGCAGTACTTTTCTGGCAAATGTAAGTCTTTATAATCTTAAATGTATGTTTTATAATCACAATTTTCTCGCCATTTTATCCCCAGCACCATAAATATGTCATTCTTTCTTACCTACAATGGCCCCTTAATGTCATCGCACTGTTGCCTACATTATAGTAAACAGGGGCTTTCTGTATATTGGCAGAGACAAGTATGACCATAGGGGAGTGTTCCATTTGATAATACACATGTCACATTGCTTGTGCATTTGTTTATCTCAGCAAACAGCAATCATCAGTGGAGTCATTTGTTAAAATCATCCCTGTTTCGCATTTCAGCATCAACAATTTCATATTTTTAATTAATTTATATATGGAGAATGTTAAATGCTTTTTTTTCATCTGTCATGGAGACAGAATATGGATATTCTTTGTTTTTTTGATGGAGCTTTCAAATAAATTCAGAGTGTAGATTCAGAGGTTCAAACTTTGTCATGTGATTCCAGGCATCTGTGTCAAACGAATACTGTGTTTGTGTGTGTTCGTGTGTGTGTGTGTGTGTTCGTGTGTGTGTGTGTGTGTGTGTGTGTGTGTGTGTGTGTGTGTGTGTGTGTGTGTGTGTGTGTGTGTGTGTGTGTGTGTGTGTGTGTGTGTGTGTGGCGGGGTGAACGTTACAGGTTTAGTGGCTTGTGTAGGAGAATGTTTTGGCAGGGTATGTACATGCTGTAAATATATAAATTGTACGTTCACATGCTCATATGTTCATATATGACTGCACATATACACTGTGCATGCATACATGTTCGTGAGGGTGTAACTAGCTAATGAATGTACAGGCACTGAATTAATTAGCATCACATCTGTGAATTTAATATATTAAGACAGTGATGCTCAGCTCCAGATGTGCAGCATGAATCATCGTGTGTGTCCCCCTGTGTCCTCTTCCACAGACAAGGTGCCACATTTCTCTCGGCTGGGTGATGTGGAGGTGAACGCCGGGCAGAACGCCTCGTTCCAGTGCGTCGCCACGGGCAAAGTTTCTGAGAGTGACCCGTTCCTCCTGGAGGTGAGAATGAGAACGTGCACGTGACGGTGCTTTATTTTGTTTGTTTTGGCTTTTTTATTCATTATCTTTGCTTGAACAGCCAAGCCCACATGTCAACACCTGTATGACAGAGGAGGGCTGGCGAGCGCAGAATGAATAAGCAGCACAAAGGGGAAATAGACAGGCGTTTTACACGTTTGACATTTAGCTGACAGTTCTGATGCTGATCCAGGACAGCTCACAGCAGCTACATCGACATGAACGGCTGCTGGACATACTCCCATCAAAGTTTCAGTCAAGCTGCTGATATCATGAGCTTTTATACAGTTGCTAATTCCAAAGTTCATGGGAATCCTCCTGTCAGCAGATAACATGTACCTCCAAACCTTCAGGTGCTAATTACCACCATACTAGTCTAAGCAGTGATACCAGCCATAGACAAAAAAGGTTGTACTAGTAACTGCATCAGTACGTTTCAAGGCAGAGTCATTGAACACGACCGGGTTTGTCAGGATCAGTTTCTCTGCGTTCTTACTCTTATCATGGCCACGTGTTTGCATGGACGACGTCAAGCACCATGACACTTGTCCCTTGCAAAGATTTAATTAAACCAGCAAGATGAGTTATGGGGCTCTCATTCAACAATCTGAGCAGATGGATCTAGTTCATATAGGGCATGTCCAAATCTACTTTTTCTGGTTTAATGGGAGACAAAAAGCTCACAGCACTAGGAGTGGTTTGAAAGAGTTGTAATTACTCTCTTAAAATGATCATGGTGTTTGAGGTGTATCATGCACTAAACCAATCAGAGGGCTAGCACCCATTATTTTTAAGCCACGTGCACTTGCTCCCTAGCAGTTTACTATTTAAATATAATTGATCAGGTATACAAGAGAACAGAATTCGTCAGCGTGATGTGGATCAGTCATGTTCAGTCCTGTCATTGTTTTGGCTGATGCCCAGGATGCTTTTTGTGCACATGAAACAAGTATGAACGTGACCATAAGCAAGAGGATGCTGAGTGCAGTTCACTTCATGGCCACCAGTGGAGTGAAAGTTCAGTTATTCTTGTGCTTTCTTTATTAACAAACCCATACTGCAAAAAGCTTCCACTGTGGCGTGCACTCATGGGTGTGTCCTCTCACCCAGTGGGTTGATGGGAAATGTAAAGGCTGAAGCTATATATACTTCCCGTATGGGGAACATGTGCTAGTTCTTCCTGTCTACTTAATAAACAACAGTAAGCAGTACCTGCGTCTCTGCCTTTCCTTGTCCTGCCACATTGGTGACCCCGTTTTTTGGACATGTTTGAGGTAGAGGAGGATTGTGTCCCTTCCTCATCGGGAGAAGACGTGTTTTCTTCCCCGGCTCCCGTGGACCGTGTTTCCACAACGACCATGGCGCAGCAGCTTCCGCGAGCGACCAGCTCCGCGGGGCACGTTAAACTGCCGGAGTTTTGGCAGAACGACCCCGCGCCGTGGTTTCAGCACATCGAGGCTCTCTTCCATCTGCGAGGAGTAACGGCAGACGACTCCAGGTATTTTTTGGTGGTCGCGGCTTTGGACCAGCAATCCACCCGGCGCGTGATGCAGCTCCTGCGAGCCCCGCCGCTGCGAGGGAAGTACACCGCCATCAAGCAGCTTCTCCTCCGGCGCTACAGCTTGTCAGCCGCGGAGAGAGCGGACAAGCTACTGTCGCTTCCCGGTTTGGGTGATGGTTCGGCAGTGGACCTGATGGACGAGATGCTGTCGTTGCTGGGCTCCGAGGATGAGGGTTTCCTGTTCCCGCACATCTTTCTGCGCCAGCTCCCGCTGCAGGTGCGCGCAGCCCTCGCGAACTCTTCTTGCTTGGCGGCCGGCGACTTCCGTGGATTAGCTGAGGAGGCGGACCGGATCCTGCTGACTTCGAGGAACGTCTCCGTGCAGAGTGTGGCCGTGGAGTCCTCGCAGTCGACGTTGGAGAACGAGGTTCCGGCAGTGACGGCTGCAGTCTCCACCCGCACACAGCGCGGCCAGCTGTGTTTCTTCCATCAGCGCTTCGGCAGCAAGGCGCGCCGCTGCGTTCCTCCGTGCGCGTTCCAGGCACCGGGAAACGGAAGAGCCTGCGCTTGGTAGCAGCCGTGGGCGCTGGTGATCAAGAGGAGCTGCTGTTCGTTCATGACTCCATATCAGGTAATCAGTTTCTGGTGGACTCCGGCTCGCAGAAGAGCCTTCTCCCTCCTGCAGCTACGGACCTCTCGGCCCGTGGCAGTGGTCCGCGTCTGACAGCGGCTAACGGCTCGGCTATAGAGACGTTTGGTACCAAGTCTGTGACTGTGTGTTTCAATGGACGCAAATTTCTGTGTGATTTTGTTGTAGCCTCCATTACGGTTCCTATTTTCGGAGCAGATTTTCTGTGCACTAATGGGTTGTTAGTGGATGTAGCTAATCGCACGCTGATGCTGTGTCTTTTGCGTCTTTTCCTTGTCAGTCAGGGGGACCCGGGCCGTTAACACACGCTAATTTCGCGGCGTCAAAGGATGTCTTCCAGCGCTTACTGGCGGAATTTCCTTCGCTGACAACGCCCGCATTTCCTGCCGCGGTTACTAAATACGGCGTGGAACATTTCATTCCCACTGCGGGTGCGCCCGTTTTCGCACGTTCGCGTCGCCTCGACACCGTGAAGTTAGCCACTGCGAAGGAGGAGTTTGCTACCATGGAGCGTTTGGGGATCGTTAGGCGGTCCAACAGCCCGTGGGCTTCACCGCTCCACACGGTGCCCAAGGCGGATGGTTCTTGGCGGCCGTGCGGCGACTTCCGCCGTTTAAATAACATTACGGCCCATGACCGTTACCCAATTCCGCATGTTCAGGATTTTTCAATTCGTCTGGCGGGCATGACAATTTTTTCTAAAATCGATTTGGTGCGAGGTTATCATCAGGTGCCTGTGCGGGCAGAGGACGTGCCCAAGACTGCTGTCATTACACCGTTTGGGCTTTTCGAGTTCCTGCGAATGCCGTTCGGCCTTAAAGGCGCAGCGCAGACGTTTCAGCGATTGATGGACTCGGTGCTACGTGACCTCGCGTTTGTTTTCGTCTATTTGGACGACATCTTGGTGACCAGCCCGTCAGCTGATGAGCATTTGTCGCACCTTAGGCAGGTTTTCCAGCGCCTTGATGGGCATGGTCTCATTCTCAACACAGCCAAGTGCCAGTTTGGGCTGTCTGTCATAGACTTTTTGGGCCATCGCATTTCGTCGCAGGTTGCGGTTCCTTTGCCCTCGAAGGTGCATGCAGTTGCGAATTTTCCCCGTCCGGTCTCGGTCAGGTCGCTACAGGAGTTTTTGGGCATGGTAAACTTTTACAATCGTTTCTTGCCTCGTGCGGCCCAACTCCTGCAACCATTGTATGGTGCTTTGAAGCTTAAGAAAGCCAAGGACCAGGTTGACTGGACCCCTGTGAGGATCCAGGCTTTTGAGGGGGCTAAGGCTGCCCTGGCTAACGCGGCGCTTCTGGCGCACCCGGCGTCTCGGGCGCCCATCGCCCTCACGACCGATGCTTCAGATGTGGCTGTTGGTGCAGTTGTTGAACAGCGTGTTGCGGGTGCGTGGCAGCCCCTTGCATTTTTTAGCCGCGGTTTGCGAGACAGTGAGCGAAAATACAGTGTGTTTGACCGGGAACTGTTAGCGTTGTACCTGGCTACGCGTCATTTCCGTTTCCTGCTGGAAGGCCGACCTTTCACAGCCTATGTTGACCACAAACCATTGACGTTTGCTATGGCGAAGGTGACAGAGCCATGGTCTGCTCGCCAGCAGCGCCATCTAGCGGTGATCTCCGAATTCACAACAGACATCCAACATGTGGCGGGTAAAGCGAACCCGGTTGCAGACTGCCTGTCGCGGGTGCTGGTGTGCCCTGTGCATCTTGGGGTTGATTTTTCCGCACTGGCTGCCGATCAACCTGGGGACCCGGGTATCGTTGCACTGAGAGCTGCGAGTACCGGTCTGGAGCTGGAGGAGGCAGTTGTGCAAAATGGTGGGCCTGCCCTCCTTTGCGACGTCTCCACGGGCCGCCCCCGGCCGGTGGTGCCGGTTGCTTGGCGCCGTCGGGTCTTTGATATGGTGCACTCTCTTTCTCATCCGGGTGTCCGGGCGTCGGTGAAGTTGGTGTCTTTGAAGTTTGTGTGGCCTGGCCTTCGCAAAGAGGTCAAGGAGTGGGCGGCCACGTGTGTGGCGTGTCAGCGCGCTTAAGTTCACCAGCACACTAGGGCGCCCCTCGAGCCATTTTTGATTCCAGCCAGGCGTTTTGATCATGTGCATATCGACCTTGTGGGGCCTCTTCCCCCTTCCCAGGGTTTTACACATCTCCTTACCATGGTAGATCGGACCACTAGGTGGCCAGAGGCGGTTCCTCTGTCTTCCACGACATCTGCGGACGTGGCACGCGCTTTTCTTTCAGCTTGGGTCTCACGTTTTGGTGCACCGTCTGATATCTTCTCTGACAGAGGCCCGCAGTTCATTTCGGAGCTCTGGTCAGCGCTAGCAAAGTCTTTGGGCACACAGGTTCACCGTACCACTGCCTACCACCCCCAGGCTAACGGTTTGTGTGAACGTTTTCACCGGTCGTTTAAGGCGTCATTGCGGGCTGCGCTCTCAGATGCAAAAAACTGGTTGGATCGGTTGCCGTGGGTGATGCTCGGGTGCGCTCGGCTCCTAAGGCTGACCTGGATGCCTCGCCTGCAGAGTTGGTACTCGGTCAGCCGCTCCGCGTCCCAGGGGAGTTTCTGCCTCAAAGCTCGGCCCCCTTTCCGCGTCCTGCGTCACAGGCCGCTTGTGCACCGGTGCCCGTGCATCATTTTTCTCCTCGGTCTTTCGTGCCAACGGATCTCGCGACCGCTCGGTTTGTTTTCGTGCGTCACGATGCTCACCGGTTTCCCCTCCAGCCCCCGTATGACGGCCCGTTTAGGGTGTTAGAGGCGGGTTCTAAAAGTTTCATTCTGGACATGGGCGGGCGCAGGGAGCGTGTTTCGTTAGACAGACTTAAGCCAGCTCATCTGTTGGCCGGCGAAGAGGTGCTACCGGCCCGGGTTCCCCGTCGTGGTCGCCCCCCTTCTAAGACCCCTGTGTTGTTTTCTCCAGTTGTGCCTCCTGATCCTGTGCCTGTTGTAAATGATGTCCCTTCTGCTTGTTCCACCCCTGCGTTTGCGGACGGGGATCGGCGTAGCCGTTATGGTCGCCTCGTTAAACCCCCTGAGAGGTACTGACTTTTGTCCCATTTTGTATTTTTCCCTCTGGGTGTTCGGGGGGGGGGCTGTGTGGCGTGCACTCATGGGTGTGTCCTCTCACCCAGTGGGTTGATGGGAAATGTAAAGGCTGAAGCTATATATACTTCACGTATGGGGAACATGTGCTAGTTCTTCCTGTCTACTTAATAAACAACAGTAAGCAGTACCTGCGTCTCTGCCTTTCCTTGTCCTGCCACACCACCATCGTATTTATATTAAATTGTTGGGTTATTTAATGCCCTCTGTATTTTATACAATCATGAAATGGTTTTCATATTTTCTCATAAACATCAATTACATATTTCAAAGCATATTATGTTATTCACATTTATTGACATACAGTTCACCATATTTTTGAGTCAAGCACCAATTGTAGTTTAGCTATTGAGTATCTCTTCGGTTTGAAATGACTTACTGTTCATTTCAATCATTCATATGCCTGCATGCAATATACCTAAATCAATACAGTGAAATTCTTTGATTCTCAAATTGACACCCGGGTCTGGTGAAATATTCACATGCAGAAAAAATGATCAGGTTATGTTGTACTGCTCACCTCCCGCCACTGGTTAAACTGTCAAATACAATGCATGAATGTTGCCTGAGCCTCATTACATTTAAATCATGTGTCTGATTTATTAGGGTTATTTATTTAATTTGACAGCGGTTTCATAAATCCACATCCACCAATTATTTTGAAGTAATTTCAAATTAGTGCCGGCTGCTTGTGGCTTAGTGCCCTTAACAGGCTATGTTGCAATTAGTAAAATTTGAAGAACCTCTTTTAAATCTGCCCTGTGTCAAGTTTGGATATTTAGGTTTTCATTAGAAAACCTAAGTCAACAATATATTAATGAACCAAAAATATGACTTTTGCATTAATAGATAATAATTTGTTTTAGGGATGAAAGTGCAGGAATTACCAATGACTGTTTTTCAGATAAAACTCGTCAGTTGCAGATATTTAAATAAATGTTCGGGATGATATACGGAGATGTCCTCAAACGTCATTAGAACCTTTCCTTTATAAAGGTCACATATTTTAATTAACCCTTTCCCCTGAGCTGCAGTACAGCTTCAAGCGTGTCTGGTTTAAGTGAAACATTGTGACAAGGAGTCGGCTATATTCCTATATTTGTTTTCCTCAAAGCCATATGAAGTATGTGCTCTTAGAGGTTTAAATACTGATACCAGTGAAGGCGTGGCTGAACAGATTATGACTCTAGACTTTAAATAAGACGCTCGACATTCAACCATGGAGGTTTTTCAATATAGGACATAATGGTTTCTTAATAGTTATAGCACTCTTCTAACTGCTGCCATATATATATATATATATGACTTTAAATGCAGTATTTGACTTTTCCTCAATCAAACAGTTTTAAATGCTATAAAAATACCAATGGATCAACTATAATTTCCCCATTTGTATCCTCAACATCAGTAACTGCCTTCTTTCTGTTGCGTGTTGCTCCACATAAATAGCCTGTATTTAATAATAATAAATATAATAATAATAAAACGTTAGCTAATTTTCGTGAGTTCTAAGTAATAAATATTGCTTGCAGTTTATTCTGTCCTTCCTCAGAACACTTAGATTCTTCATGTGTTTCTCTGAGGATTCTGTTCATACAACTCATAATTTGACCTCTAATGCAGATGTTCCATATAAATGCCTTGAAGGCTAATGAGTTGGCAGAAATTTGGTACATATCAAAATAAATATAGATTGGTCCTCCTAAAAATGTCAAAACTTTGATTCCTGCAACGGCAGCCTCTAATATTAGAGATGAGTTCTGCTGACACAAAAATAATCTATTCACAAATAACACGAGAAAATGTAGAAATCTCCATGTATCTATTAGGTTCAGTTCTTAAAAAAATATTATTAATTATTATTATTATTATTATTAAATGCTTTCCTAGATCTTGTGTTATTCACCCAAAAATCGATCTGTTTTATAATATAGGACAAGACTAATGGCATTCAGTAGGGTGCATACCTCCACAAGGCCCAATAGTCCCTTCACCAAATTTCATAAAAGCATAGATATCTGTACCATATTTTTAAATCAAGATCCAGGACTCATTCCCTGGAAAAATTGTTGGAAAATACTGTATCTCGCACCATTAAAGAATGTGAGGAAAACGTCCTGGATCCACAGCAAAATGTTATGGTTTCTCTATCTCTAAAATAAACAATTTTACCATATATATTTATTAAATTGATGCAAAATTGATTAAATGACATTATACTATTCTATAATGGAATAGACTGAATGTCTTACACCCGTAGAATCAGTGGAGTAGGAAGCTGGAGGCATCTGTCCTTGCCACCTTCCTTGTATCTTAGATGCCTCATTAAACAAAAGCTGTGTTCCCTGTAAAAACACTGTGTTGGCTTGTATCTGTTTTGTGCACTTTGAATCAGCAGCAGTGCAACACCACTGCCATGGCACACAGCTACCTGGACACCACAGGCTGCTGCTGCACTGTAACGCCATTACACAGCTTAACAGAGAAGGTTGTTAACTTAAAACAAAGGGGAAGGTAGTAAATAAAACATCTATGACAATAAGCTGGGTTTATTGTACTGGAGTGGATATTAAAATGTTGCAGATGTTTCTGCAGCGCTGTTTCTCATCATTGCTCTCTTCTCTGCCAGAGAGGAGGTGTGTCATTTTTCATAACTCAGATAAGCTACCGGGAAAATCAACACCTGGACGGTTTCCCTTGCCTGTAGTTGCCATGGTCACACGGAGAGCCAAAATGTCAAGAAGAAAAAGTGAAGCCATCATAAAACTCTTTCATGTGTGTGTGTGTGTGTGTGTGTGTGTGTGTGTGTGTGTGTGTGTGTGTGTGTGTGTGTGTGTGTGTGTGTGTGTGTGTGTGTCTGTGTGTGCACTAGAAACAGCTGAAGAGGTACTGTAGCTACCTCTCGCTTAGGTTAGAACATGTGCCTCTTCAAAGATCCCTATGAACTCATAATGACATCATTTCGACTAACTGGCTGAATCCTCACAAAGACCTTATAGATATTTTGAAGGAAGTCGCCCTTAAAAGTGGAAATATCAATTTTATCAATTTTTAAAGTTTATCCACGGAACTGCTGTAAAACGTTTTCTATCAAGAATATTTATCCTATTTCTAAAAAAAAAATATTAAGACCAAGATCATACATCGAATAACCCTAATTCTCCGGGGGGGCTGTTTTCCACCACATAAATGTCCAAAGCTTTTCCTATCTATAAAACCTCATGATTATATCCACATGAGCCAATGTGAGAACACAGCAGGAGATTATCCGGAGGATTTACTGCGAGCGATGTGGCGTGTTGATGACATTTCTAACGTCCAACGAAAGCAACAAAACTTTTAATTAAAGTTATTCCAACTGTTTATTTAATGACGACTGTTAAAACACAACATTAAATGAAGGTTACACACAGTGTTTTCACTACTCCTGTTATTCAAGTAGGTGATTGGAAAGGGAAGTACCCGGGACAGAACTGAGTTCTCCTCCTGAAAGCACCAGCAACATGTCTGCGGCTATTCCCCGAGGAGTGCTGAGCTGAGCACTGCTGGAGATCAACACGGTGGTTGAAGCTTTCAGTCTCTCTGTGTGTTCAGTGTAACAGACACAGTGAGTTGGTCCACAAGATGGACCCCCCCCCCCCCACTCCGATTACTAATCAGCGACAACAGCCAAACTGGGACTCGTGAAGCTGACTGAACCCTAAAGGGAATCTACTCTCTGTCAACAGAAACATAAAGGGACATTTTAGTTTTTACACTTCCACATAATTTTACACCAGAGCATAATTGTACTGGTCATGAAGGGGATTTTTAAATTTTCATTTTCAGATGTACATAAAAAAAGTCTGTGTGGAATTGCTTAATATTTACATAACAGCAGTGGCTGAGAAAACAATTCTTAGTCTCGTTGTCTTTGGCTGTTTTGTGGACATTTTGTCAAAATCAGAGATCAGGAACTCAGAACTTTATCTTCTTTGAAATAATATTTGAAGGGACACATTTTTCATCTCTTCGGCTTGTAGACGCTATTTTGTCATATGAAAACCAGCACAAGCTAGCATAAATGTGCACATTTACAAGGTACAGGGCCTGAAGGAAAATGTTACTGTTTTGCAATATGAGAAGTCCAGGATATGGTTTACAGGGGACTACAAGTCAGGATTTTTCCAAATCTCAACTTTATGGAAGTATGACACTAGTAAATCTTTTAAAGTTTAAACTTAAAAAGGCACTTAACCAAATTTGCCTTTGTGTTTGATTTATCTCCCCTTGCTGTCTTGTCAAATTAGCGAGCTGACCCATGTGTCACGTTAAAATCACTGCCGATCGTAGCCGGAGGTGATTAAAACCTGTGTCTACCGCTAACTCATTTGAGTGAATGCAGATTGTATCCATCCCCACTGCAGACAAAAGCCAGATGTTTGTGGGGGTTTTGACCAGTAGAAAATGGGGCTTAAATCTCTGTTAATATCCAAACACTGAAGTGTGTTGACAAAGAGCTGGAATCTCCTTGTCTGACCTTGTGATTAACTTCATAGTTGTTGTTGTTAAAGAAAATGGGAGCCATCATCTTAAGTGAAAAATGCCATTAATAATTCTTGATGTGGTTAAATAATGCAGTAACTTTTTGACTCAGAGTGTGTCTTTTAATGTTTTTGTTTTTGTGGGGAAATTAGTCATTTGAGGGTTGATGGATTATTAGGGACGCGTCTCTGCTTTTGTAGCTTCTTGATTGTGATGCCATTAAGTGTACTCAAGCCCCTAAAGTAATTTCTCTAATGCAGCAACTGAAAATAGTTTACATTTTTTCCTAGTTTTAATATGAGCTAATATTAGTCTTCAAGAATCCATCCCTGAATGTCTCCTATCTTCCTCTGGCCTTGAAGCCCGCACATCTAAGTGCTTTTGAAATGATGGCAACAGGGAGATGGCGCTTTGCAAATGAGATCTCAGTATACTTGGTGATCCATCCCTTGTGTTTCTGCCTGATTTTATTTCACACCCCCTTCTCCCTTCTCTGAACTGAAGCCTTTGAAGATCATCGGCATGTGAATAAGACATTTTTGTTATTTTTTTAAGCAGTTTTCGCAGCTTGGAAATATGTTGACAGGGCAACACACCCTCCCACTCCAACATAGAGAGATGTACATAAACAATGCAAGGCTTGTATTTTATAATTTGATAGTAAACTTCTCTGCCTAAGTCAGCTCTGCATTTCAACTCCTCCTTCCTTTGCTCATTAAGGTAAAAACACACACACACACACTTGGTAACAGCAGAACATCGAGATATATCACAAACCATTACTGCTTTCTGTTCCTCCATTTGTTGTTCAGCGCCTGTTTGATCACACTGAGTCTGTTAATTGCTGCTTTTTCTTTCATCTCCTTGGCGCCATGGAGGTCCTCTCTGGACCAGTCTACACTCTTTATTCTATTTAAGTAGTCCACATAAATTGTTAGCATAATGTGTCTTAATCAATTTGCATCATATTTCCTCCGCTGCCCTGTGGCCTGTGAGTTGCAGACAACTATCTCAGATACCTTTCAGACCATTAGCATTACTTTATCCTGGAGTCCAAATTTGAATTACTTATTTCAGCGACTCTTAATTACAACATGATGCAGGGCTGGTTGCCAGGCAAGAGAGACAGCAGGCTTGGCAAACAGCAGCATTTTCATTAAAGGCCTACAGGTGGATTTTGTTTTAAAAAATAAGTAAAAATGTTTGAGATCTACTTTGAATATTTGCCTCAAGCCAAAATACAAAGAAGTGTTGTGAACAACAAATCTAGGTACAACGTTTTTCTTTTAAAGTCCTCTGAGGTTATATGAAAGAGGAAATTAGTAAAATTAGCTCTAATCTGTTGCCATAGTTCATCTAATTTCATATTTGTTTCTAAGGTGATAAAAAGCAGTTTTCATGGGTCAGGGTCCAGAAGCATGGTAGATTGTTTGCTCTGATGATTATAAAGTAGTGTTCGGTTTCTCTCTATGGACTCCTGCTCTGATATTTTGAACATTCAGTCTTATCTTTGTTCAACTGCAAGAAATGATTTGACATACACAAGTGGATTTGATCAATGCATCGACCTAGTATGTCAATAGGGCTAATGTCACTGGATCATAATGAAATGTTCAGTGCCCCATCAGCTGCATAGAAATGAATTCCATGTTAATGTTGTTCTCTTATGACGTATTCCTATGACACCAAATAGAAACAACACGGATCCCAGAATGGAGCCTTGAGGAACCCCACATGTTATGTCAGAGTTAATCAAGGAATGTTAATTTACAGAATCTTGCTTTGGTGCCTTTCAGACCTTTAACATTAACATGTCCAAGCGTGAATGACTTATTGCACCAATTCTTAATTACAAAATGATGCAGAGCTCGCTGCCAGACGAGTGACAGCAGGTTTGGCAAACAGGCACATTAATCTGCACTAAAACCCTGCAGGTGGATTTGATTTAAAAACAGACAAAATCTGATATCGACTTCAAATAGTTCCTTCAGACAAAAATACAAAGAAGTGTTGAGAACAAAAAACTAGGAAACAAGCTTTTTTTCTTTGTAAGTCCTCTGAGGTTATATGAAAGAGGAGAATTTATTGATACCAAAGCTACAGGTAAAATGAGCTCTAATCTGTCCCTGTAGGCAGCAGTACATCTCATATTCATATTTTTCATATTTTTTAACAGCATTGCCTTTCCCCCCCCCCCTTTTTCCTACTAAACCAAAGCAGACTTGCGGATGTCAAACCCTCTTACTTGTGAAAAGCATGAGCAGGTGACAGTTTACATAATAATCTGCTTATTCTGTGAGGGAGCTGCGTATAGTGTACCTTGCACCTGGAATATTGGGATTGTTGTCTAATGATTTCCTGTTCCACTGCTTGAGCCAATTGCCAGTGTGCCTGGAGCGCTGACACATTAGCATGGCAAGAGATGAGGATATGTCGGCTCGAGCCCCTGTGCTGGAAACAACAACCCGGCAGGCCTGTGTCACCAGCCTCGGCGAGAAAAAACACAATTGTTCCCGCTGACATTTATCACGTACTTATTATCTTGCCTTCCCATGTGGCTAATTCCAGCCCTCCTTTGTCTTCCTGTCTGCTTCTCAGCCTGCCACCCATATTTAATCACCTCGTATAGACTTCAGGTGAACATGTGGTCATACTGGTGTGCTAATTTCTGATGTGCTTATTTCTCTCTCTCTGTTCTGGTTGACAGCGGAGAAATGGTGTGGTGCTGGACACGTCTCTGCTGTCACGGCTGAGTCACAAGAGGCTGATGGCGACTTTCCAGGTGGAGGCACAACGTGGGGAGCAGGATCTCTATCGCTGCGTCACCCTGTCCCCCAAAGGTGCTGCGGTCTCCAACTTCGGAGAACTCATTGTCAGAGGTGAGCTACATTTAGGAACGTTCGGGCTAAAGAACCATTTCAACATTTTGGGAAATATTCTCTTGTGATGTTCCAGAGTGCCTATTTACATACATATAACATAATTTCTTAGTGGCTAGCTTGTCCATGCAATCAGTAAAGTAAAAACAATTGATCTGGTCAAACTAAGTTTAACTAACTCTAACTATTCTTATATAATGTATAATTATTATTCAGCTCATTCATATTAATAAAGACATTTAGTTTAGGACATAATCCGACTTGTATTGAAGGAAAGGCAGTTGCGCCGCCAGCAGCGGACAAACAACAGACAACCGACACACAGCACCGCTGGTTAAAAAAAATACAAAAATAAAGGATGCATAAGGAAATCAGTAAAAATTCAAATGAAGTAAAATCAATTTTAATAATAATACTAATAATATTATTAATAAAGTTAATTAAAAAGCTTTAAGGGATTACTAAGCTAAAAAGGGTATTTTTAAGATTCCTTTGAAAGGAGTTTACAGATTATGATGCCCTTGGCTCCTGTTGCAGGCTGTTGCAGAGGCGCAGACAATAAACACTAACTGCTGTTTCTCTGTATTTCATTATCCTCACCCTGGGAACAACTAAAAGGCCAGTGTCAGAGGACAAAAGTGATCTACAGGGAGCAGATGTTAAAAGCATGTCAGACAAGTATTCAGGTGCTAGTTTATTGAGTGGGTTTAACACCAATAGAATTATATTTGTATCTATCTGACAGGTTAGATATGTGGACTCATTCTGGTCTTGGTTCATCAACACGCTGCTTGTTTATCTTTCTTAGTAAGACCACAGGAGAAAGTGTTACATTAATCAAACATGACAGTGATAAAAGCATGCCTGCTAGCATTATTTCTTACGCGATATAAAGTAAGATGACTGATGAGAAATTTAAATCAGGGTCTAGAAGCAGGGTATATTTTTGTCAGTGATTTTAAGTTAATGCTCAGTTTCTCTCCCTGGACCTTTACTCTGATAATACAAATCTGAGTCCTATATTGGCACAAATGCAATAAATCATGTGACATCCAATGTTAGATATGATAATAGCATCGAGCCACTTTATCATTAGGCCAACTGTTACTAGATGATAATTGAAGCTTTTTATTTTCTTACGATACTTTCTAATGATTGTAAATAGAGTAAACACAGGAGCCTTGAGGAACACCTGTTACGTTTGTGTAAGTCGAGAGCGCTCTGATAAAATGAATCAGTAGGAGACTGCAGACTGTAACATGTCCTTATCCTAGCCATGAGTCACTCTGAAAGCAGTCAGCCAATCAGAAGAGAGGCTAACAGACGACCTGAACCAATGCCAGAGAAAAGTGTGAGGGAGACATAAAACTATACTTGTTTGTTTTTGGCTCTTAAAACAACACTATTGTCTTTATTGATACCAAAACTAAAACTAATTAAATCAAATAAAACACTGTATATAAATGTACACTGTTAAACTGTTTCCTGTCAAACAATCAGCAACTCTGGGCAGCTGGAGAAGTCTTGTCATCCACTATGACTCGCTGTGCCGCTGCAGCTCAAGATCCTGCAGAGAAATACTCAACGAATGATTAAGCTGATGAAAACGTGACACACATTTATTTTGTTAAATTATGTGTTATTTTCATTTTGGGTTAAACAAAAGAGAGAGGGATAGAGAAAATAGTTTTGCGACAATCCATCCAAATGAGCTCTTATTCAACGTCACTAAGACTTTGCAGTATTCAACAGTCTCTCTCTCTCTCTCTCTCTCTCTCTCTCTCTCTCTCTCTCTCTCTCTCTCTCTCTCTCTCTCTCTCTCTCTCTCTCGCTCATAGTCCTGATGTAATTAAAATATCTTTATGACGCTTTGCTCTACCGGAGCAGAAATAATGTTATTGAAACTATAAAACAAAAAAGAGACAGTCCATGACAGGAATCCTTGACTTCTCCTTTGCTGTGGTTGTTTTTGCTGAAAATGGCAGTTTGATTGTTTTTCATCAGTGTTCAAGGACAGATTTTCATTCTGTTACCCAGTAATACATCTTATAAACAGTGCCAAATACTTTATTCTCATAGGATTATACATTAAATATGGGATGACATTCTTGACATGATCTTTATTGCAGTGCCCCCGACACCGATTGCACCGCCTCAGCTCCTGCGGGCAGGGCCTACCTATCTCATCATCCAGCTCAACACAAACTCCATCGTGGGGGATGGACCAGTCATCCGGCGGGAAATCCAGTATCGAGCCAGCCAGTCCACGCTGACCGAGACTCACGGTGTGGGCTCGCTTACCTATAAGGTTTGGCATTTGGAGCCCGACACAGAGTACCGCATCAGTGTCCTGCTCACCCGGCCCGGGGAGGGTGGCACCGGAGCACCAGGGCCGCCTCTGATCAGCAGGACCAAGTGTGCAGGTGAGTCAGACCAAGCACTGAGTCATCCTCCATGGCAGTGAGGCAAATGCAGAGACTCTGCTCTGGCAGCAGAAATCATCTCAGTGGTTGGGGTAAACCTCAGCAGGCGAGAGTTTAATTGATTAATTCAAATTATAGCCTTGTGCAAAAGGCAGGAGAGAAGAAAACTAACACTGGGATTCTACGGTTTTAATTATATATATACTTAGTTCCCCCCGTGCACTAAGAGTTACCTTAGTTACTGAAAATATGTTTGCCTCTGTTGTAAGCATTTATCCCAAAGCAGCACTGTGCTCAAGTGGTGCCTCAATGTGACATTAACACTGCTACAGTCTTTGTCGTCACAACCAAAGACTCTTCCTATATTCTTAGAAAAATCATATCCATTCAAATATTTCTATTTGTGTGTTGAAAAGCTGTGGATATGACGGCAAATAACTCACTAGCTCCGATTTTCTTAAATACAGAGACACAGATATGCCACAAGTCTGTCAATGAAGGAAGTATATACTGAGCAGAGAGCTAAATGTGTAATCAAAATTACAAAATGATTGTTTTTCAGTTCTTTACTGATTCATGATTTTGTTATGATTCATGAATTTATTTGTCAATTACTTTAAATTGTTTGTTAACCAGCTGTACTCTTTCAATAAATCACACGTGACTAATTCAATATCAGAGGAAGTGTCTCAGCCCTAAATAGAAAGTGTAGTTAAACTTTTGATGAGTTATTATGACGGCAGTGAACAGACGCGCAGAACAACAAACAGAGGACCACCTGCTTCCTTCTGCAGTTCACACGTACAGGAAACAATGTTTTCACAGTCTGCTCCTGCTCCGATGCTCCGCGACTCACCTGACGTCTGAGCTGTAGCTAGGAGCCGCATCAAACTGTTTTGACGCACCACTTGTAGTGTTGCCTACAACCACTGAGAACAAAAGGTGTTTGTTGTCTTCGCAGCACGTTAGGCGCGTGAAGGTGTCTGTTTGTCCTGGGTTTACCTCTAATAAAAACACAGCTCTGTGAAGAATGGCGGCATGCCTTCATCTGCAGTCATTTACATGCAAGACGAGGACTGTGCAAAATCTGTGAAAAGCAACACATGATGTGTGAAGATTCATGGTTGAAACGCTACATGTGAACCTGGCTGTTGGAGAAAGATTTCTAATTCAGGAGCTTCTGAAGTATTGAGGTTCTTATTTTCTTAGGAATGACGTGTGTGCAGAGGGCAGGAGCTTCCCACTGCCTCTCATCTGCATTTTAGCAGCAGTGTGAGTCATCTGGTGGAAAAAGGCCCCCCCATCGCTCTGTCAAGTAGACGGCATGACACTCCTGTCACCTGCACCGCTCTTTGATCCACTCTTGTCAGTGTCTTCCACTCGCCCACCCCCTGTCTACTCCCACTGCTCAGATCTGAAGCTTTATCCCCGGGGAGATGGCATCAGACAGCAGGAGCCCGGTGTCACCAAACTCCGGACGAGTCCGTCTTCCTAATGTGTCACAGGAAACCATTTTAGTTAACAGTGAGACTCCTGCTTTTTGGACAGTCGTTACTTAACTGGTGCAGAGGACTGTAGACCTATAGCACTGTTGTCAGGGGTTGCTTCAGCAACACAGGCCCCCCAGAGGCAAAAGAACGCTGTGAATGCGGATGTGTCACTCAAGTACCATAGCTTTACGTCCTCCTGCGCTTCTCCTGAAAGGTTCTCCGTGTAAGACTTTACATGATTGCAGCATCCTGTTCTGGAGGAAAGATTTGTTGTTTGTAGGAGTTCCTGCTGAAAACCAGTTGTGTTCACTGTGTACTGCCAGTCCTCTGCAGGCCTAGATATTCTTAAAATAGATATAAAAAAAAGGCTTTGTCAACTCTTCCAAAGATTATTTTGCAACATCAGAATTTAAGGGTTCTGTGCCTGAAAAGTGATTGGACGGCTGAGCGGAGGCACGTATGGCTGTGCTTTTCCTCTGTAGCACCATGAGTTACTGAGAGAGAGAGAGAGAGGGAGAGAAAGAGAGAGAACAATAATACATCCAACACCAACAGTAGCAAAAACACCACATCGCCACTGAAAGGTACCTGGTTGTAAATAATAATTCCATTAGCAGAGAGTTCTTAAACACATATATTTGTAGTTTTGGCCAATGCTCCCATTTAGCAACACTAATATAACTCTTGTTAACTTACTAGAAATGGAATGCACTGACATCCGACATAATATGTTTAAGAGGCAAACAACAACACGTACTCATCACCATATGATCAAACAGGATTTATAAAGCCTCACAGTTGCTGCAGCTCTACGGGAGATTAATAGTGCATTAAGAGATTAATAGCAACGTTTCAGATGAGCTCACTTTCATTTTGACCTTGAAATAAAGTGGTTAAGATAACCACTTTTGTTTTTTTACAACCAGTCTGTCTGTCCTGCCTTGTCGGACTTTGTTGTGTCAATGACACCATGTTCCGAGATCTCAGTAGTTACTGCGAGTACAATTCCTTCATATCTGGTAAAAAATTAAATATGTCCAATGATCCAACATAAATAATAGTAAGCTTGAATTATTCTTACAAGAAACAAGTTCCAGTACCAAAAAAAACCTTGGTACACTTGGTGCTGTCAAAGGTATTTTCTGTCAGTTTGATCCCTGAGTCTGCGTCCTTTAAACAGTGAGGTGGTATTTCTATGCTAGACTTTGAAAAAATGACTATGATTATTTTACCATCAACATTAGAAGTTCGATTTCCATATATTTCCACGCGCAGAAACCCATTCTGAAGAACAAGTGTCAGCAGTCAAAGTCATGTGGTTTCAGTGGTAAGTATGAGGGTGTTCGCTGATAGTCCATCATAATTCCAGCATCGCTCCCGGCGGGAGGGACAGGCCTCGGTGGCAGCTCACTGAGGCAGCTGTTAAAGATGAGGAGGATGAGAAGAAATGTGCAGACCCATGGGGACGCTCCCTCATTCATCTTTCCCTCTTCCCCGGCTCATCTCTTGTCCGGACTCCCCCCCCCATCCCTCCTTCGCCCCCTCTGCCTGTGGCTAATCCCTCTGATTAGGCTAATCGAGCTGAATGTCAGCGTGGGGCAGGACTGGTGGAGGACTGGAGGGTGGAGAGGACAGGACAGAGCCCGCTGCGGTGCTGCTGTAATGATGAGTAATGGTGTCTGGAGCAGAAACTGAGCACTCAGTCAGCGAGCCTCTGGTGGCTGGCCTGGTTTTAGCTGGATTAGACTGCTATTCGCGGCGGACATTGTTAAAAAAAAAAAGAAAAGCAGAAACACACTGACTTATTCTCAAGCACCTTTGACATGAGCGGTATGATGCTGTTTTTTTTAAATCGCCTTGTTATTGTATGATTGATTGACGCTGTTCTCTGAAAAGGCTTCGGTGTCAGCAGTGAAAACACAAATCACCCCAACTCTGCCTGTCGAACCCTTTGGGGAAGAGCAGACATGTTTCAAATCAGCAAGGACTTCTAAAACATTTCCTTCTGCGTCTCATCGCTGTCCCCTCTGAACCGATGTCTCCTCTATGACATTGCCTCGTTAATAAACGTAGCAGCTCTGATCTATTATTAGTGATGCAGCAGTAGCCAGAGCTATTTCTTTACCCTGTCCAGCTCGCCCCGAGCAACTCTGCACTGCCTGTCCGAGCTGTAATGAAGGAATCGCCCTCGTCTTGGTTTGTCTGGTGTCTCCGCAGTACAGGCCAGGCTACTGGGCTTGCAACCGGACATTCTGCATGACAGGGACACGGGCATGTGTATTCACAGGGTCACACATGACAGCAGTAATTAGGCATCGTCCATTTACATATCATTTTCTGCCAGGACCATACACTGGTCTCCTACTCAATCTCATTCACATCGGGAAAGGAAGGGATGTAGAATTTTACAATGTATGATATATATAGATTAAGTTTTTTTCCCAGCTTTTCACTGTTGCCGTCTCCTTTTTCCTCCTCTTATCAGCATTCCTCTTTAAAGCTGTACCGGATAAGACTTTTCAGTAAAAATACACATGTCAGCGTTAATCACAAAATTGTGCAGCAAGAGGAAACTCCATAACCTCCGACTAGAAATGAACCTATCTCGTGTTTTTCATTTTTTTCAGCTTATCGATGTCCAGGTGGTAGCAGCAGTGAAATAGCCAGACATTTGTTCCCGAAGGATATTTGGTCCCTCCAGCATGCTTTGGTCTGCCTTTGGGGCTCCTGCCAATTGGAGGTGGCCAGATTACTTCCCCAGGGTAACATCCGGATTAGTCTGAAGCACTTCAGAAGGCTCGATATTCACTGTAAAGGAACAGTGGCTCTGCCCCATATTCCATTAGGATATGTGGAAATCCTCACCCTGCACCTCAGCAAGAGCATGTGGCCCTCTGAAAATGATATTAGTTTTGACCACTTTCATCTGTGAGCTCTTTGGGTCTAAGCTCATGACCAGTGGAGGTGGTTGGAGTCCCAGTCTACCAGTTGATTACTTACATAACTGCAGACACTGCACCAGTCCAAGCATCCATCTCATGCTCGGTCTTACCAGGGCATTCTGACTTCAACTTGTGGGTCAACTTGCTATGACTTACAAATAAATGCAAAAACATTTAAAATATAGCCACAAGTTATGTTGATGATGATATGGTTCATGTCACATGTAGATATGAACCCTTATTTGCCTCATCTGTGTGTAAGGTCTTAAATCATGTTTTAGCTCTTTGCTACAATGGTGTTTTGGTTCATTCTCTCATGTGCCTCACTTCCAGCAACAGGCACTTGTTTTCAATGAGAAAGCTCTGAGAAACCCACTCTTCACTACATGACCTGCTCAGCACAAAACAGAAGATAGATAAAGTTATAGTGAGGAGTTGTTGATCATCGTGTTGGACAATGATTTAGCAGCTAAATACAGATATTTCTTCAGGTTGAGACAAAAACAGAGGTAAAAAGAGCTACATTTCTCAGGACAATAAATTATTTAAAACCTGTTCACTACTTGTTCAACTGTCCCCAAGTGATTTTCTCTTTAAACCAGATAATTTATATTTGCGTAGATATACTTTTATTATTTTAATTGCTCTGAAGTTCATTCTTAACCGTCATTCTTTAGCGCCTCAGTGTCTAGCTTCTGACCAGCTCTCATGGTCTTCATACATTAACACTAAGTGGTATTGAATAAACAATGTGGCTCTTGCATTTTGTAAAAAGCCCAGTTTGTAAACCTAATTCAATTTTTTCTTATACTCTCTTCACAGAATATATATATTTATTTACCAACTTGGTCCAAAATAAGCTTTAGTATTCTCCTTACTTTAGAAGAGCTGAGGAACACTGTGCTTCTTCATCACATTACTTCTCTGATGCTTTTGGTTAAATATGAGCTCCTTGTTTGCACTGTATTGATATCACTTCTGCTTTCTGTCCATCCCAGAGCCCATGCGTGCCTTGCGGGGTCTGACGGCGACGGAGATCCAGCCGCGGCTGCTCGCCCTTCAGTGGGAGCACCTTGGCTACAACCTCACGCGTTGTCACACCTACACCTTGTCCCTGTGCTACCGCTACTCCATGCCAACAGGAGGCAGCGGAGGGAACAACGCCACCGTCAGAGAGTGCCTGTCAGTGGAACGCAACACGTCTCACTTCACTCTGAGGGACCTGCCGCCCTTCCGCTCCGTCCACGTCCGGTTGGCGCTGGCCAACCCTGAAGGAAAGAAGGAGAGCAGAGAGGTCACCTTCCAGACCGAAGAAGACAGTAAGTGGGCGCTTTTGTTTTACTCAGTGAAGAGCAGGACAGAAAGATGCAGGGGTTTGTCAAAACAAGGCCTGCGTGCTTTACCCCCCATACAACTCATTATGCAGAACAGGGCTGTATTTTATGTAGGAAACTGTGTCTTGTCGTACTCACTCAGCTCAGGCTTCAGAACTTCTAGCTATCTTTGCATGATCATTCATGCACAGATAATTATTGTGTACTGCTTACACAAATACATGCCTTTAGTCATCCAGCACCAGCGGAAAAAACACAAATATTGACTCACAAAGTATAAGCTGGATGAGCCCAACTAAACGGAAGATCAGCCTTTTAAATGGGGACCAGTGGAGCAATAATCAGCTCGGGCTGTGGCCCGTAGCAATACGGGGAAATGGTTTTGCTTATCTTCGTATTAACATTTTCTTGTGTACGTCAGCAGAATAGACCATTCTAATGCAAATGAACAGAGAGTGCAAGTCCAGAAGGTCACACACTTATTGTTATATATAATAAGCAAGACCTTTGTAATGTAATTGAACGCCACTCAGGGATATTCTTGACCCGGTGAAGAGCGTGAGCCCGAATGACAGCCATGATATGAAACTGACATGATTTTTTTAATTAAATCTGCATAATGCATTTTAGTTGCTGCTAAAAGATGCAATATTGTTTTACCTTAAATTTTACAACAACACTTGAAAATACAGAGCAGTGAAGGAGATATGTAAAAAGAGTGCTCTTAATTATCAACACCTACTCATCGCAGCCCTGGGGCCTAAAGGAAATGCATTTACATAAACGTAATAACATGAATGACATTTTTTTGTTTTAATTTTATTCATCGCATTTGACTGTGACAAGTTAAAAAGAGAGAAAAAGAACAAAAAAACAAGTTCTGGTTGTTTCCCTCCACACTTGATATTTGAGTGTCAGGGGGAAAGTTTTCGCTTTTGGGCCGGTGAAAAACTAGTCTGACAGCCTGACGGTCCCCAATCCTCCTGTCACACGGAGAGCCGCCATCACCTTCACAACTACCGTAATTGAACCTCAGCCGGTGACAGTTCCTCCTGCCTGTTTCCTATTGGGCTCAACAATCAAACACCGGTGTAGCGCTTTGCTTACACTCTGTCCTCGCTGCTTGGCGGAAGAAGATTCGGCTGTCAGGGATTCATGGATAGAGCCGGATTTTCCTCCAGGATCCTCCGCCTGCCTCCATCTCAGCTTCTGATGCAGACAGACAAGCCTTAGAAGTTTGATATGGTCTCCTACAACATCTTCAACACCCACACACACACACACTGTCAGTGTGAAAGAGCAAGCAAACTATTTCAGGACAATAGAAGAGTCAAAGACACCGGCATGTTCTCTAGAAATGTTCAAGTAAAATTCAACCTGGGTCAAGTTGGTAGGTGAAAGCTGGACACAGGGACGTCAATGAACAGAAACCTGCAAGGGCGAGAAACAAGAGCAGTCAGAAGATCATGCAGGTTGTAAAAAACGAACACTGCAGGTCGGAAAACTTTGTTTCTATAACGAAAGTAAACAACCGTGGAGGAGAAGGAGTAAAATTCAAACACATTTTTGAGACTGACCGTCCCAGTGGGTCCCTGAGAAGAAATACATTGTAAATTTGGATAATTTGTTTTAAATTAACTATTACCATTATAGAACATAGATCAAATAGAAATCACTGTCCAAAGTAATGTAATTATCACAATTGATTGAATTTAACTGTAATATTCCTATTATATGCTGGACGGATCAGATTCCTTCTCACATCCCTTGAGTCGCCATCTAAAGACTGCCAGTGTGACATTGAAAAAATAAAAACTGAGGGTGTGGAGTTAGAGATGAGTTATATGGATGTAAACCTGAAAAAAGTTTAAATGTCGGTCACTGATTTAGATTTTGAATTGAAATTATGTATTAGAATATTTCCTTCAACTGTTTAAATGTTCAGTAATTCATTTCCACACACTATTTTTCAAGGTTAAAAATTAGATTAAAAAATCAGGGTTTATGCAAATTCGTTAGACCTATACTGAGGTAAAATAATTGATTCCGGCTTGTATCTAACCAGTGTGATGTCATCACGATACACTACGATTCACCTCCATGGAGTTAAGCTCTGCGGCCTAACACCAGCGACTGAAGCCTTTCAAAAAGTCTTTACCAGCGCAACACACCAGAATATCCTTTTTTTTATGTCCACACGCACCAGACTAACAGATAAGCTAAATTGATTCACCAGGGATGTTTGCTGCTGTTGTTTTTCTGGTTTTATCTGAAACAAATTATGAACTAAACTATTAAAATAAAGGCCAGGATGCAATAATGTGGCCTTTAAAAGTGAGCAAATTGGATCTTTTGTTTTCTTTTTACGTGACACTTTCTTAGAAGCAGCCAATACTTACATTGAATTCCATGATTAAGCTCCTTCAACAGAGAGGGAACATCTGAAGGTTTTTGTGGTGCATTATTAAGACATGACTGTGTTGACGACATCATTCAGCCTGAGCTTTCATTTTCTGCATCTTGCTGAGTGTATCTACATGTTATATATAATATAGATGTAGCCAGGTTTATTTTGGAATTATATCAGACAGACATCTTCTAAAGTCTCTCATTATCCATCCCAACTGTAATTACTTTTCATGGAAACAGAGAAAACACTCTCGGCTACTTCAAATCCTACTGATAGAACTTTTTCCACGTTCCCGCATATAATTATCAGATACAGTTACTTGTTATTTAAAATGACTCTCTCAGATTTGGAGAGTTTTATTTCTCATTTCATGACATGTTAACAGCGAGTGTTATCAGAAGGCACGAGAGCCAACATCCCAACGGGGACTCATTATTCATTCTCGGCACTTGGTAAAGCGTCCTGCACTGCAGGCGCTCAAAACCTAGCTGTCCTCTTTTAATAAGATGCATCTCATTAGGCCAAAAAATGCAGAGAGGTGCGCCGGCAGTTCACAGGTTGGATTACTTTGCTGTTTGTTTGTCAGTGAGGTGCTAAAGAAGAAAAATCGACTGTCATCCTCCAGGACACGGTGCTCTGTTATCAGACAGTAGAAGCTAGAGTCCCAATTCATCCTGAGGCCCGGGAACAAGCTGGTCCACAGTTTCTTTCCATCACCTCCAGTCCTCTCCTCCTCTCTGTGCCTTCTCTGTCGTCCCCCCGCCCCCCCGTCCCTACCTGGCCCTGGTGCTTTTTCGTTCTGTCAGAGGTGTTTTTCACCCCGTGGCATGCCTGCACAAGAGTCCATTAACTTGAGACTGGAGCGGAGTGTTTGTTTCTGAGACTGTTTTCTTTTCTTTTCTTGCTGCAGTTCCCGGCGGCATCGCTCCAGAGTCCCTGACCTTCACCCCGCTCGATGACATGATCTTCCTGAAGTGGGAGGAGCCCATTGAGCCCAATGGTCTCATCACGCAGTATGAGGTAGGTTGCCTTGTTAGCCGTGCACAAAATCTTCAACCCAGCATACACGCTTGCCTTTGAATCCAACACTAATCCCACACAGGTGTAGGCTGTTATTGCCAATATCTATATTAGTCATCCTCCTTCACTAAAAGGACTTAGATCCAGGAGAAGTCACCTCTGCATCGACTGCCCCCTCGTTGATTCTCCCCAGGCTTGTTTTCCCTCTCTCTTGCCCAAATGCTCGTGGCACACATGAGCCTCAGCCTCTAGAGCGGAGAGGACCCACTTTGCATAGTTCATGGGATTTACTGTACATGTTCATATGGTAATGAAGCTCAGGCCTAGACTTCAGGCTGTAATTACATGGGGGACAGCCATTCTAATTAACTATTTGCCTAGGAGATACCTCCACTAGGGGGCAACTTTAAATGTTTCTAATTAATTATTGATGGCCCCTTATTAACCGTGGACCTTTGTAACATTGGCTTTGGAGCTGCTTTCTTTAAGTAGATGTGAAGACCCGCAATGGCTTAACACACAGTTGCCAGATTACACTCATAAGCAAAAGACTGGAAAATTAGGAACTAGGGAGAGAATCGGGGCGGTGCTGTAACCTTGGTCCACACACAAGTGCTTTGACTCCTGAAAACGAATTACTGATGCACAGGATTTTAAATAGAGCATGAACAACACAGTAGTTTTCAAATCAATGATCGAGCCTCACAAATCTGGTGAGAATATTTCACCTCTCTTTGTTTTGTTGCCATTTCTGTTGCTGTCGTTGCATCTTACACAACCTTGACAAATTACACTGCGTTCACAAGCATGATGGGTTTGAACTATTCAACAAACTTCTATTGGCCAATCACCTAGTTAGTAAAGCTGAGCTTCTTTTCCGAAATGAGCAACAGGGACACCAACATTCTCCTCAATGCCAATAAACAGCTAAAATGTTGTTATGAACAGAATAATATTTTCCTGCTGTGAGCCTTGTTTATACGTTATATAAAAAAACAGCGACTTAATACACTATTAAAAGCACAAAGGATTGTTAAAGTGGCGTCTGTGGCTGAGGGGTAGAGCGGTTGTCCTCCAACCAGAAAGCTGCATGCCAAAGTGTCCCTGGGCAAGATGCTGAACCCTGAATGGCCCTCCTGTAAAAAAAAGAAGCGGCCTATGGATGCACTGTTTGAATTTGTGTGTGAATGGGTCATCGGAACTAGACAAGTGCTTTATAAATACAGACCATTTACTATTTAAAGTCTGGAGGGACATGGGACTATATTTCAGGATTAAACAACAAATTCAGCATAGCTCACTAGCTTTCTTTAATATTTATTTCAACAAAATAGGGCATTTGTTATATATATTTTTTATTTATCATCACTACATGTGCAATAGGATGCGTCAGGTGCCTTGTATGTCTACATCTTGTTTACAAGCTTACCTGGAAAACCTATTCGGACATAAAAGTAAAGACACAACTTATTTTTACCCTGCTTGAATTTCAATAGAAACGCGTCAGTATTAAAGTATATCTGTGATGAGTTAAAATCTGCAGTTAAAGGGGGACTTATTAAATTCACATAAATGACTTTGATTCGCCGTAACATAGTATGGAACCTGTGGTGATGTATGGGGGTTGCGGGGGTACTGACAATGAGATACTTTATTGAAAAGTTAATAAATAATAAAAAAGCGAGCAGTTAATTTACCAGGAGCAATCATCTTGTCCTCCATACGCCACGTCCTGTAGTCCCTTTATGAGTTAATCAATAACGCACACAGTATGTCACCCATCCATTTATTCCTCTATTTTAGAAAGTGATTATCCCGTTCAGGGTCGCTGGGGTCCATCCAAGTGAGCCACCTCGCCACCCTGAAAGCAAGACGTTCAAATTAAAATGTCTGAGGACATGACACCAGTATAAAGAATGGGCCATTTTATAACCAGCCTGGTTGATTTCCTCAGTTTTACAAATCTTGATTTACAGACTCACATTCATCAACTGGCAACAAAAAACAACATCATCACTCTTGTCTTCAGTCATACTTGTCATCTTCAGTCACTGTTGTGTTTATCCACTTTTACTTTATCAACTAATCCAGAAAACTGTGTAAAATCAGGCCAACAGTGCTGCGGAGGACGAATATGACACCAAATGTACCAGAGTCTGATTATCAGCAGCTAACTGCAGCCTAAGATTAATTAGATCGGAGCGGAGTGATGACATCTCTTTGCTGTAGTACTAAGATTAATGGAGGTGTGTCCTCGTGAGAGAGTCTTTGAATAAAGTGCCATCGAAATTCATCTTTCAGGAAGTGTGAATAATAAGATATACACTTTGTAGAGCATATCACAGATCCTCTCTCTGCTCTATCTGTTTTATACAGTGAGATTAGTTCTGCCCTAAGTATGTTATATTGGGGAATACTTACATTGACCCAATTCCAACACATTCCAGACTGAAATATTTAAACGAATATTGCCATGGTGTTTTGTACATATTCGTGATCCCCAGAGGGTGAATCCTGGCAACTGTGGTGATATAACAACCTTTTCCTCTCATACCTACAGCTTGGAAATATCTGAATGTACCAGATTGATTTGCATGCATTGATTATTCTAAAAGAATGAATTCTAATGACTTTGGTACGTTCGATTTCTGAGCCTCCTTGAGGTTTGCATCTTTTAGGGGAAATGTTTTGACGCTCTATGAAATTTTGTCCAAATATTATGTGTTCCTCGGGATGATTTGTGAACATTTTGGTGGCTTTTTGGTCTAGCGCCACCATCAGGTCTAAACTTTATATAAGTAAGAAAAACTAACAGCATTCCTATCAACCGCAGCTGTATTTTGTGTTTAGCGATCAGCATGTAAGATTTGTCAGTGAGAGCACTTTGGTGTTAGCATTTAGCTCAAAGCGTGGCCGAAGACACTTTGTCTGGTTTTAATCCAGTGACATCTTTTCCCTGTTCCCAGATCAGCTACCAGAGCATCGAGTCGTCAGACCCGGGCATTAATGTGCCGGGTCCCCGCCGGACGGTGTCCAAGCTGAGGAACGAGACCTACCACATGTTCTCTGGCCTGCATCCTGGGACCACCTACCTGGTGTCAGTCCGCGCCCGCACCGCCAAGGGGTTCGGCCAGACGGCGCTCACCGAGATCACCACCAACATCTCTGGTGAGGCCTTGTGCTGACTGCTCTAGTTGTTGTGCTTAGTTTAATTGTGCCTGTTGTGAATTGGGTCAAAGCATGGTGTGGACACAAAAGATTTATAATTTATTTTATAAAAGCAGAATTCAGTTATGGCGACTACACTTCAAAGAAAACCAAAAGTCTTGTTTTCCCCCGACAACAACATGTTCCCACTGAAAGCATTTAGAGACTATAACAAAGAAGTAATGACTTGTAATCCTCTCCTTTTGAAGAGCTCTTGATTAAATGACGCATGTACTTTTAGATTATACAAATTATCTTCATTTTCCTGCAGCCAAACTGCTTTTAGACCTTCATTACCATTGTTTGATGCAGACTCAAATTGAAGTGAACAGTGGAAATGGCCGGGCTTTGTTCAGCCAACAAACACTGGAGTCTGTTTATTATTCAAAGGCGAGCGACGCAGCCGTTCAGACATTAAAGAAGCAGTGTATGTGGGGTGAAAAGGTTGGCGCTATGGATCTTGCGATTAGACTTGAAAAAAGATTAGACAGTTTTCTACAAATAGAGATCTGCAGGCTTTATGTTCCCAAGTTGCCAAGTCACTGTGAGTTTTGTTTCTCGGAGGGTTGAGATTGTATGACAGAGCATTTCAGCAACTGAAAGGGGAAAGAAAATCTGTGATTATAAAAATATAGTCATATTAGGAGGGAATTAAAGTCATAATTTGAGGCTACGTGTTAGAAGGGAAATATCAGAAGATCCGCCTGTTGCCTGTGTTTGAATGAGGAATATGGAGCATCTTGTTAAGTCATTAACCCCCATATATTGTGCAGAGGACCTGTAGATGTTGGGACATTCAAAATTTTGTCTTAAATTCTAAACAATTCATAAGTTTCATTATAATAAATGCAGAGATACATGGGTATACAGACTGAGCCTGTGGGTTGTGCCTCAAACAGATGATTAATTGTCAACTGCTGTTAACAATTAATCACAGTGTGGTTGCTGTATTGCACACTATTTATTAATTAGAGAGTAGATCATGCACACAAAGGGTTTGGATTTTAATGGCATGATTTATTATCTTGAACAGGTGTATTAGTTTAGGTACCTGCTCTGTATATACACATCAACAGATGATCACATGTATACATTCAAAACTATAGATAAGGGTGTCAGGATGTTCAGATTACTTGTTTCAAGAAGGTGACAAATGCAATTTCATTCCATTTTGTCTGAAGAACCTCGCGACTGTGTTTGTGTACAAACAAACCTCATTGAATTGGGAGCTTCTCATGTTTCCCACATTACTCACTAATTGCTGCAGTGTATTTGAGCCATTTAAACAAGCAGCAGCGTATTTGACCTTGGATTTCTCGCGTAGAGCTGCGTAGGTGTAATAGCAGTGGCTGTGCTTGGCTCCACAGGAACTTGATAACTATGAGCCATGCTATTGTGGGTTCAACACATTCTATGTACATAGTACAGACTGTTTGAGGGGTGGAAAAATCTATTGTGTTTCTTCTTTTTTTTAATTGTTGTGCAGAGTATTTATCAGATCAATCCAAAGTGCATTAGGAAGGATTTGTATGTGTTTTTTTTAATTTTTTTATTGCCTTTAATGGATATGACAGAGTAAGCTTGTCAAAGGGGGACAGAAAGAGAGTGGGAGAGGAATCAAACCCGGGCCTCTGCGGGTTGAGGCCTTGACTCGTTAGGCAGGGAGCTCTACCTGGTGAGCTACATGTCGCCCCAGAGCTGCTGTTTGTTCTGCCCATTTGTCTGATCAGTTAGGTCAAAGCTGCTAGACAGACAGTGAGGTACTTTTTATAGAAAATTACATGTGAGTGTGACATGTGTATAGAAGCATCCAGACTTAATGACCTAAAAATACGAAAAAAATATACCCGACAATCAGGAGTGGACTGAAAGGTCATGCAGACCAGGAATCTGACTCCACACCAGGCCTCCCAAACCCTAGGACCTCGTCCAACTAGTTTTGGTGTGGTACCATAGAGTAGTTAACTCCACTACCTGATCTGCATCTACTGCATGGATTACCACACAACTTGGTGGAAGGATGGGATTTGTTTAGGGGAAGAACACATTATATTTTGGTGCATATCCAGCAAGTGTTTTTTTATTTTTTATTTTCTTTAACTTTATCGAGATATGGTAGATTTTTGTTAATCTCCCAGATAATTACGTGTGAATCTTGATGGAAACATTCAGACATATTTAGGGGTTGGTGATAATGAGGGTGTACATTCTTTGCGGATCCATGTGAAAATCCAGTGGATTAAAAACACGCTTTTTTAATGATGGTTAGTATTTTATCAAGCTATTTTTTAACAGCTAGGACTAGTTTTATGTGCATTTGTTAGCAGGATTATGCAAAAACTACTTAAATGATGTCCATGAAATTTTGTGTCGCAGCGGGGCATCACCGAAGGAAAAACCCATTACATTTTGAGGATTGAGTGGCTTCGGATACACGGGAGGATCATTTTTATACATTTCTTTCTTTCCTTCTCATGGCAGGTTAGCACATTAGCCTTGGGGGAGAGATATGCCCTCTTATGTCTGGGTATACATTTGGCCATTATTGTTCCTCTTAAAGCAATGCAATCCAGATTACAAAATTATTTTAGCAGCAAACCGCTGTAGGTTTTACACATATTATGCCACATTCATGAAACATTACGCTAAAGGCGTTGGTTCTCCGGTGCTCCCGCTCTCTTTCGCTCTGAGCGACGGTAAACAAAAATCACTGACTGTCTCATCAATAATAGATGATTATTATTACTCTTGGCCATTATCCAAGACACACTTAAGTCAAAAGATGCAGCTGGCAGTAGCAGCTCTGCAACGTACAGGTGAGGCTCCTTATGCAAGAGGTGTATCAACTCGTTCAAAATGACCACCTCAGGACTGTGGCTACACACATGGACGCTATTAATATCGCAATTTTCCAGTTTTATTGACCATATTGCTTTACAGTCCAAGTTATATTCAACCATTCACACATACTACGCTTCCAAACGCAGCCCTTTTTCTGTCACACCACTCATACACTGTCAGCACAGCCGTCAGGGGTAATTTGGGGCTGTTACACTTCAGAAAGCAGACTGGAGGATATGGGGATCAAACCACAGATCTGTTGGTTAATGGACAACTCTCCCCTGTGCTAAAGCCACTGCCCGTACTCCCGATGGGCAGTCTACCACTGTTCGCCACCACCTTCTACTCATCTTTTTCCATTCCTCCTAGTTTAGTGGAAGCTCTGTGTGGGCTCACAGCTGCCAACATATACAATTCAGCCGACAGTGTCACATGCACTCTCCTGGCTGTGCAGTCGGAGAAGCCCAGCGGGTGGCCGGCTTTCGGTCACAAGCATGAAAGTGTAATGTGGCACCATTACTGCTTTCATAATTCATGCTGGATTTAACCACCTAACATGCACTTGCTGAAACATGTCAGAGACACCACAATGCATAATGCAGGCCCCAGCTGCCGTGTGCGAACGCCTGTGAGTGTTTTTCGGATGACAGGTTACACAAGCAGATTTTCACAACGACCACTAAGGCCCCTGCCTCACGAGGAGAAGCATTTGCACTTCCATTCCGGAGCCTTTTCCTTTCAGTGCATCCGTTGTACGAGGATCGCCTTTTGCCTCTCTACATACTCCAGTTAATTCACTCCCTGCTGTAAACAGAGATGGGAACACTCAACCTTTTTGTCCCCAGAGCTTTTCTGAGGTGGTGCAGCCTAATTATATTATAAGGGCCTGTTGTTTTCTCTGTAGTTGGCTGCTGTTTCGAGTCATCATCAGTCAATGTGGGAGGCCTCCACACACTGCAGTCCACAGGGGACATGGGCCGGTAATGAATAAAGATAGCGCACTGTATCTTCTCATGTCGGATGAATTACTTAAATAGCCAAGCACAAGTGCAGCTACTTGTCTTTTTACACCCTCAAATCTAAACAAAGCTTATCGGGAAGGAAGGATAAACACTGCACTTAAAAAATGATTCTGCTTTTCTTGCACTTGAACTCGACTTTGATTCTGCCTTAACTCTTCTGCGTGGTTTCCCCCCTCCGCTCCGATTGTTTTCTCAGCTCCGGTGTTTGACTACGAAGACATCCCCTCGCCGCTGAGTGAGTCAGAGAGCACCATCACCGTGCTGCTGCGCCCTGCACTGGGGAGAGGAGCTCCTGTCAGGTACAACTAATACACGCCTCACTCCTACGCCAGCATTCATTCAGGGCTCCTCCGTGCTGTGATATTTATAGCTGCCATCAAAATGGAAGGTACAGTGGTTCTTAATGCTTGAAGCGCAGCAGATGGCATTTTAAGTAGAATATGAAGAGCCACATAGGTGTTGTATTCCAGTGTTGTACAAGAACTTTCAAATGTTTCAAAGTTGCAGTGATCATGAGGATTTACTCCACAGCTGACTGTCCTCACTGAACTAAATATAAACATGAATAAATATTTAACCATTATCACTCTTTCTATGCTGAAACCTGACTCATCACATCACAGAGCTTTGGAGCGACACCACATGCCAGCCGCCGTGTCTAGCGCCACACATCAGTGTCAGTCAAAAATCTGGGTTTTAGAAAAAAAACATCGAAAGCACTGTCTTTTGAGGAAAAACAAAACTGGAGCGAACATCAAATGCTACGTGGCACATTTTGTAGAATGTGTGTTGAATTACTATCAAAGACAGACAGACAGAAAAGGAGATCTGACTTTAAAGACGCTCATAAATTCTCACGTCTCTACAGAATTATAGCATGAGTTGGCAAGATACACAAAAAGTGCAGGGTTGGATTCTTTCTTATTGAAATGAACTAGTGAAGTGTCTGTTTTAAACCTGCCTGTTTGGCCTGTGGTGATACTGTTTGCATTTTCTTTTTCTTCCGGACACTGTAAAAGGGATCTGCAATAATTGAGGCGCATTAAGTAGAGATTTGCTGCTGGACTCTGAAGCTGCACCACTGCTGCTTCACAAAGAGCTGTTCAACTGTGTGTTCAAATTATAGTGAAGCTCGACTGAAGCGCACAGAACATGCCTGGAGAATCAGTTGTTGTAAATGATCATGTGTTTTTTTTCATATAAGAATTCCACGGGGGCAATTTCAAAAATGAGAGCTATTAAAATGGCCTTATATATAGAGTTTAATGTAGTTCACATGTTTTAATGTATATAATTACAGTTTTTTAGAGTTTATGTTTTATATTACATGACAATTTTATTCTCCATTCTGTGTTATCTTGCATCAACAGGCACCACTCCAACTGTGATTATGTTTGTTCTTCATCATCCAATTTCATAATTGTAGTTGCTTTCATAAATACGAGACATAATTTAGTTTGTTTCCCTTAGAAGCACAGGCACTCTTACAAATAATTCAAACAAGAAATTGTGTTTTTATCTAACCTAATATAACTCTGTTTCAATCTGAGTTTGAAACTCAAGAAACTCCATCTGTGGAGTGGAATTGAGTAAAGTTTGTTGTCTGAATATTTTCAGTAATGTCAGTTAGGTTCGCAAAGGGGCGGAAAGTTTCCTGTAAATTTCTGGAAACTTTCCAGAAGCTTTCCATGGGAAGTTAAGCTCGGGGGCCCCAACTACCCCTAACCAGCTTTGGGGGGGCCCAGCTTGCAAAAGTTTGAGAATAGGCTCTAGCCTATTTCCATTAATTTATCCATCAATTGTAAAATATTTTTACACACGAATCCAATTGTTTGGCTAACTATTTATATCTCTTGCATTGTTTTTTTACAAACTTTTTTCTCATCTTACTCTACAGAACAATGCCACGTGCACTATCTCATGTGTGGAGACATTTCACCCGATCCAATGTAGAAGGAAAGGCTGTGTACATTTGCAAATACTGTGCAAAGACCTATGTTAAGAATGCCACAAAGATGCAGAAGCATTTAGTCAAGTGCCAAAAGTTTCCTCAGGGCTCAAATCAGCCTATGACAAAACAAAATGATTATATTTATTACTGTATATAAGACAAGGTAAATACAGTCAGTATAAATTACCCACAACATTTCCAGTTTATTCCCGTTAACTCCCGTTAATTCCTGTTAATTCCCGTATATTCCAGTTAATTCCCGTTAATTCCCATGGACAGTGTTCAACTTTGAATATTCCCGGAATTTTGCAACCCTAATGACAGTAGATGACTTTGTACTGATGCCCACTCTGTCCTCTGCAGTGCCTACCAGGTGGTGGTGGTGGAGGAGGACAGGTCCCGTCAGGTGAGGAGGAGGGAGATCGGCACCGTGGACTGCTTCCCGACGCCAATCTCCCACAGCGAGGCCCAGGCCAAAGGGATGCCGCACTACTACACGGCCGAGCTGGCACCCAGCAGTTTGCCCGAGGCCACCCCCTTCACCGTGGGAGACAACCACACCTACAACGGCTACTGGAACAGCCCCTTGGACCCCACCAAGAACTACCTCATCTACTTTCAGGCCACCAGCAACTTCAGAGGGGTAAAAACCATTAAGATGCCAGACGTGGCTTTTGTTTGTGGAGCCCGAGCACGCTGCCTCTTCCTTTTAGCTACCTTGTCAGTCAATTTAGATTTTTGTCGAGCCAAGTCAGGCGGCAGCGGGAAAGAGGAAGCAGCCCTCTGCATAAACAAGGCTTTATTTATTTCCAAATGGGTTGATGTATGTGAGGCATTTTCCGGACTGCCTTGGGTCGATTGTTTCCCCATGGTAAATCTCAGACTTGTTAATGTTGCATAGATTCTCAATGAAACAAAAAAAAAACGAGAAACAGTGACTTTTTTTCTCTCGCCATGAAAACCTTTCAAAAACATCACACGAGCAATGCGGCAAATGAATCTTAACAGCTTTTAGAAGATAATTGGTTGCAGATCACAATGTGCACTCCTGTCTTTTTTTAATCTTCCAGTTGTCAGATTCCCTCATTTTCAAGCTCTATATAAAAACTTTACTGGTCTTTTAGTTTTTTCTTCAAGGAAAATCAAACACTGTCTGTAAGGCGTAAAATTATCAGAAAAGAATCTGTGGAAAAAGCGGTTGCTGGGCAGAAGCAGTGGAAAACTGATGTTCCTTAAATCATTCTGCACTTATAGAGCTCACATGTGCCGGCCTGCAGGTTCTCCTCTAAATATCAGTACCTGACTCATCACAGGATGCAGCCAGTTTCCTCTGGATGCCACTTGCTGGGCCTCCAGAGCCTGGAAGGCCGGCAGGCAGCCTCTGGCCCGGGTCAGGACCAACATGCCGCGTGTCTGACTTAAATTTCTCCTGTTTGATCTGAAATCAGCCGAGCACTTTTACTCATCATGGAGAGCCGTTTGTGAAGAGTCTCCCCTGAGACCAAATTAAAAGCTCTGTTGGCACAGCCTCTCTGAGGCAGAAATGAGCCAACATAAGCAACTGAATATTATAATTCATGTTGATGACTTTTTTTCTTTTTTTTTATCCTGCAATATTCTCATCTCCGGTCTAAATTATAGTCATGTTTCATGAGATGTGGCCTGCTCTAGCTGAAAGAAAGAAAAAAACAAATTATTTTGACAATTACCCTGAAAAAAAATGAGAGGCTTACTATGGACCATGAGCTGCCGTTGAATTGAAACAGTAATTGCTTTGGCAGATCTGCCTTCAGTGGCGCTTGAAAGATGCATGATTGGTGCTGCCAGTTTCTTGTGAAGCACACGAGCAGAAAACAAACATTTCTCTCTGTCATGTCTGCAGGAGTCATCTAGCTCTTTGGAAATATCTAGATTGCTGCTATCTATTACGGTAAAAGCAAAAATGACAGCAGGCTGATATTTTCCCTTTCGGCCCTCTGTTACAATTATCATTACTCATCATCAGGGGTTACTTGCTACTCGTACCAGTTTTTCACTTATTGGATAAACTGGCACATGGACAGGGAAAGGATTGGCTTCTGATGTGTTTTTGATTCAGCTCCAGGTTGGCAAATTACACAAAATCACAAAATGTATTATTGAATCATTATCTGTTTGTATTAGCAGCTAGATCCGGGTCGAAGGTCTCTCTTCTTTTGGCAATGCTTGTTTCCACTTTCACAACTTGCTGGTAGCAGTTTATATCAGCTCAACTGTTTCATGTTACTTCTCAATGTAAGTAACATGATAAAACATCAAAACGCTAATGGATTCAGTCTGTGTCTGAACTCAGCAATTAATAAATAAAGAAGCTCCGATCTGTAAACCAGCAATGTTCAAATTCGACTCAAAACGGCGTAATTTACAGCAAGTTTTAAGCCTAAAAGTCAGCTGATTCTTATGACCAGGTGCCTTCAGGAACTGTCAGAAATGCTATGTCTGCTAGCTTAGCCACTTCTGGTGGACATTTAGGCTTATAACAGAGGGGAAATTATGCAGTTTGGAGTCGAGTTTGAATGTCCGGGCTTGCGGACACTTCACCACATGAGCTGTATGGAGGCATGTTGTGTTAAGTCTGTGTACTCGAACACTTCACCCACCTCCCCATCGGCATAAGGGTGAGGGAATTTTCCTTTCCGGGTGAACTATCCCTTTAATGATGCTGCACGTCTGCTGGATTTGTAGATGGGGAACAGTTTGATGACACGTTGCAATTTTGAAGGTGTGTGGGGTAATTTTAGTGCGATTGATTCATTTAGTCAACATTTCATATCTCATTTTGCTCATCTTCTTGGCAGGATTTAGGTTGCAAATATTATTAAGTTATACCACTCAAAACTGTAGCGTTTTTATCAGGCTGTAAAATATGATTACATATTACAATTTATTATTTAAGGATTCATATGTGGTAACGCTGAAATCCTCTTTAATAAAATGTGACTGCAATCCACCCCATGGATGTGGATTCTTCAGTATACTATAAATCCCACTTCTTGTCCATGCTTGGTTGCATTTAATTGCGACTTTGACAAGCGCCGGCGTTTCTGCCCCAAAAGGCCAAAATCTCACCTTGACGGAGGACAAGATGACACATGACATAAAACCTGCCGCAGCTTCAATAACCCCTGGGTGAGAGTAAATATGACTGATCTGTCACTGAGGAGATGAGAATCCGCTTCAAGTGGATTTCCAATTAAAAAAAGTAATTTGGCAACTGTTTTAGGGGAAAGGTTCCTGTCGCCAGTCTCAGAGCACATATTAGCATAATTGCCCATAAATAATGGTTTAACTTCCCTAAATCTTAATTTGGTAACATGCCCCTCTCTCTTCGAGGTGGAGGCGGATGTTTTTTGGATGGAGGGGTCAGAGCCCATCAGGGGAGCCAGGTGAGGCTGAACATGGTGAAGTGAAGCAGAGGTCTTCTCACATCACAAGGAGACGTCTTCTGTGTTGGGAAATTTCAATTATTTTCTTCTGTCACACAGCAGAGAGTTGGGTGACTTTGATGTGCACAGCCAACATGTTTTCAGACAAGGTTGATGATTTCAGCAGACTAACACATGATTGGTTTACACTGCCGTGCTTGTTTCCATTATGCTAATCAATATGTGTTCATGGCGCCAAACAAGATTCATTAACTCTGCCTTTCTATTACTCGCAGGAAACCAGGATCAACTGCATTCGAATCGCTCGCAAAGGTAACACCTTTTTTTATTTTCTTGTTTCTCATTTAAGGTGCTTCGTGTATCACTCTCACATCAATGAGGTGTCAAATTAATTATAAATAAGTTTACCTTAAACGTGGCAGTCACGACGGCTCTCCCGTGGTCTTACTCTCCCTAAACTCTTTCTCACCCACTTTATCGAGCGCTGTATAGTTTTACAGCGCACACAGAGCTGTTGGTCTTCTCTCACTGCAATTTGCAGACCTTCAACTTTATGAGAATTGCAAATATTGAACGTAGTAAAAGTCAGAAGGAGACAAAGTGAAACCAGCATTTTCTAACCCTTTTATTTGTAATAACAATTAAAGAGGCTGTCACACTAACCTTGTTTGGTCCACATCCTCAGACTTAGACTCAGTCCGAACTAAAAGACAAGGTGTGAATGTTGCCTCGAACCAAAATCTGGACCAACTGGCCAGAATGTAGTAGACTTTGGTGTTGTGCATGTTGTCGCCACTGCATGTAGCTAGTTTGATGACGATTGTGACCGTTATTTGAGCAGAAGTGAAGTGGTCAAAACCTTGTACCTGACTAGGTTTTACATAAGTTGATTAAGATGTTAAAAATACTGTCTGATTTCTTCAAAAAAGAATTATCTCACCCACTACTCTGCAGCGTTTGTTAGATTTTCACCTGTGCCCATATCAGTGAATTTCTATAAATATATATATATTTGTATCCGTTACACAACTTTATTGTGGATTAACCGGTGCAGGACTCTAGCTTGTAGGGTTAGGGTTAGATCAAATTGTCTTTCAGCTTTCCAGTAGTCGCTGCTCAACACTTGTTTGCTGCCCCCAGTGGTCAAAACAATAAATGCTGTTTCAAACAGAAGTAGCAGTGCACACAGATGCCATTGAGTAAAGTAAAGTGAAAAGTCTGATAATTATTAAAATATCATCTGCTTCACAGGCTTCATGACAGTAATAAAACACTTTCATCTCAACCTTCTCAGGTGAAACTTGAACTCAACAGCTTTCCCCTTTACTCAATTGTAATTAGAAGATCTACTTTATGTCCTTCTGTTTTTCACTAAGGGCTGCAGAGGCCCAGGATTGAAAGATTATAAAGGATCGTAATTACTGATATAAGCATAGAAAGATAATGCTGTACATGGGGACTCGTTTTAAACCTGTCTGCTCATGCGGTGGCCCCGTGGACTCCTTTGTTAAGCGTTGTCTTACAGTGTTGTGTCCCCATGAATAAAATGGTATTATTATCGCATTAGGAAGCGCACTATAAAAGGTTGGAACCTGCTACCAACCCCTCCCATCTTTTGGAATAGGTGGAATTGGGATTCTCAATGTAAACATAACCACTGTAGGAATTTCTCGTGGTTCCAGTGGCTTCAGCTGGGTGGTGCATGTCAGAGACTTTGGGCAGATATCCTGGATCAGGCTGCTGCTTAAGAGCTTGGATTTGGACTTGGTGTTGTTTTGGGCGCTGCAGGTAGGAAGCCCCTCGAGCCAATCTCTCCTCAGCAGAGACACTGGAGGACAGGTGAAAGCAAACATGCATCCGTGCTCTCACTGTGTGTCTCTTGAATCACTGACACTGACATTTGGCCAAACCCCCATTCGGGCTCTGATGGCTTTGAAATCCACAATAGAGCAGCGTTTCATTCTTCTTGTTTTTTTTCCCTGAGAGAGGAAGCGACCAGGAGTGTTTGCTTGAGAGACAGACACAGATAGAAGGCTCTCAGTTCAAACAATGGGGGAGAAGGAAACAGACAGAGGGTGAAATGGAGTTGTGCTCCCCCCCTTCCTCCCCTTTGGATTCCGCCTGAAGTTTGTAGTGCTCTTGAGAAAGGTGGCAGTTAAATTGGATTTCTCTCCCTGAACTCTTTCTTATCTGAAGTGTGATGACATCAAAGAATCCTGCCGTTCTGTTGTCTGCCAGCGTGGCCCATAAGTAGATTAGGGGCGGTGGGTTGCTGGAATATTTATAGAAGCCATTTTTCTGTACTGTAGTTGTGTGTATACAGCTGTGGGAGGCAGGCCCAGAGGACACGCTGATGATCCTGCCGTCCCCTCAGAGGTGGCACAGAGGTCCCCCCCACCCCCCCCCCTGGCAGCTGGGTTCAGTGCAGTGCCGAGCCGCCGCTGGGCTGGACAGGTGTTTGTGGGTTTTATGTTTTTGTTCTTTTTCTCCACACCACTGGGAGTGACTTAGTTTGGTCTTTTTTTGTTCTCAGGTGAAATGTGTCGTACACAAGACACAGAAGAATGGCAACATGTTCATTACAAATCCAATTATCTTGAAAGGTTCTCCATTCTGCAACAAGACACATTTTTATTGTCTTCATGCAACATATATATATGTGAGTATGGATTATGTAGATTCTATTGAGGAATTTAACGTAAATCCTCTGCTGTGCCAGGTTTCTTGATTTATCATTCACAGTAGCTTAATATTGACCAGCAGCTCGGAGGTGATTGTTGGGATCTGTTCCTGCTGGATGGCTTTTATTTGAGATTTTATGTTGTATGTGTGAGGCTCATAAAAAGGAAACTGCAAACAATGAGGGGTTTAGTTTTATTGACAGTACCACGAGTGCTAACACAGAACCACAGCAGGGGGGGGGGGGCGCCGGCTGTGATTTGACTTTGCACTGGTGAAATGTTACTCATGCACCAAATTTACATACAGTACACGGAGTGACATAGTGCATTAGGGATGGGGGAAAAAATCGATTCAGTTACAAATCCCGATTCTTGTGAATGACGATTTTAAATCACCATGCTGCCTCCCAAATCAATTTTTTTTTTTTTTTTTTTTAAAACATATTTATTGGTTTATACAGGGGGGATATATGGGGGGAGCAACATCACCCCAGAGCATGTTGACCAGCTCTTGTTTTTGCACAAGAATCTAAACATACCCAAGCACTAGCTTTGTATCGCCTACATCCAAACAACAATAGCCTACTTTTTGTTCATTTCAAAGCGTAAACTTTTATTCATTCTATTTAATTTACCTTTTATTTATTCTTTAAAAGTAGCCTAGGTGGCTTACATTTCTTAATCTGTCAGTTTGTGTGCAGTTGACAGGGGCTATACAATAATAGGGCACATTTTTATTTGTTTTCTCTATTGGCTGCCCGGCAGTCATTAAGTTAATGTTAATATTTGAAATAAAACTTGTAAAGCTCTAAGTGAATTTGACTGTTGTATTTGAAGGTATGATTCAACATTTTTCCATGGTCCAGTATTTAAAAAAAAAAAAAAAAGAACCAAAAGAAATCCCAGGAAATCGTAATATCGAATCGACAGTCTGTGTATACCCATGTCCTCTTTTCAGTGTGACCAAAGCAACACAGTGGTACATTACAGACCAAAACAGATGAATTTACCTGCATGCACACTGCTGGATCTTTTTTTTTAATTTACAGTGATAGCCAACATCTAAACAAGGCCCCGTAAAGCCGAATGACTCACCCAGTGTGATTCCTGTGATTACGGCAAGTCTGTCAGGCTATTGTCTGCCAGGAGCTATCGTCACCGCCGGTTCACAGCTCATCAGGCCAAACTCTGCATTCTGCTTCACTGTAAAGACTTTTTTTTTCACACCCTCACACATTAAAAAAAGCAATAACTCCCCCGTGGAGCATCTTTGCTTTGTTTAAATATAGAAATACTGTCCAATTCAGCCGAGCTGCCAAACTTCGCCGTGGCCCTTCAATGATTCCATCTCCCTGTATTTTGTTATACTCCCTGCCTCATTTGTTTTCTCATCAGGGAGATGGCTTCTTAATGAAGAGCATACTGCCAGAAGTGTAATAATACTCCTTCGGCTCATTCATGCTTCGTAGCAGTGTTTCACCTTTGGATAAAACTCAACGGGGAACCCAGATGATTCACAGAGAGGGAGATTTCATGCTCCGGGCGAGGTGACGTGGCAATGCACCGAGACTGTGTCATATAGATAGGGGTGAGCGCCTGAATGTATCAGTTTGGTAAGATTACCAGAGTGTCTCCAACGCCGAATGTGTTTTAAGTCTCTATTGTTGAAGCGCATGTCGCTGATAACAGTGCACGGAAATGGTATTTAAGCCCTTTGCTGTATTTTGCAGCATCTGGTGATGGAGTGTGGTGCAGCTTCTGCATGGTGATAAACAGGCTTTAGCTGGAAACTCTCTCCTGTGGGAGCTGCCTCTGTCCTGATCTCCAACACTGAATCACTGTGGATATATGACACAGCGTGAAGATCCTTAAGCTGTCAGCGTTCTGCAATAACAACATTGGTGTTACTGTGACAGACTCCGTCGGGATCTGTTACAACGCCAACCCCTTTGTGTTTGTAACTGGTAGTTTGTTTTATAAATTAGACCTCAAAGTGAGCTGCATTATGGTGACAGAGCTCCGGGGAGGACAATCTGGACAACAAGGAAGCCTGATGCTCTGTGAGGGCGACTGTTTCCTGGTTATTAGTCTCCATTGCTGAGGCTGATGAGTAACACATCGCGTTGCTCTGCCATCAACGGGAACATTAAAGATGCATGTGAAACATCCGCTCATGTCATTCGATACAATTCATCACCTATTTGACACAAATTTATTGAACTCAATGTGATTCACAGAGATTTAATGAAACGCAAAAGAACACGATATTCTGCAATTAAACAAGGATGGTATGATTTTATTGTCTGTGGTTCTTATACAGCGAGCAGGAAAGCATATATAAAGAGTTGTACATTCCTGCCTGGCACTGCACTAGTTATGAGAAATAGTGTTTTAGAAACAACTACCTTTGAATTTGCAGCTCAGTTAGCATCTAATTTCTGCACAATACTGTTTGTTTTCGTCCTTGTTTAGCAGATAGAATGAGCAGCGTGTTAATCAGCGCAACACAGAAATATAAAACTACTAAAGCAGTTTTTAGCTTCAGCTATAAAAGTCCCCCTAGAGGAGAAGCCTGGTTCTTCCCTCCCCAGCTATAACAATGCTGAGTTTTTATGTGAGCAGGTTTGAGCACCACAAACAACTCTTTTCATCCCCATTTCAGATGGGTGGAGGCAGAGGTCTTTTGCACATATATCTGGACAAATAAAACCCAAACAATCCGCATGGCTTCATAAAGACCTCCACTGGGTGTAAGAGAGAAAACATTTTTATTTTAGTCGCTTGGATGAAAGCTCTGTTTGTTTTATAGGAACAGTATATTCTTGTTGTTTTGTGCCATGAATTGGTAAAAAAAAAAACTCTACTGCAGAGGCTGCGAGTCTTCTTGGCAGTAATTGTGTTTGTTTATGGTAATTGTTCAAATGAGTGCGACAATGATTTATTGACATCAAACCACTGCATGAAGATGCATCTTTGCAAATTAGAACTAATCACCCTGTCACTGTGTCCATCTCCTCCTCTTCCTGCCTTCTCAGCTGCCTGTAAGGACTCGAAGCGGACCCTGGAGGTATCCCAGCATGCAGAGGACATGGGCCTGATCCTGGGGGCCTGTGCCGGTGGCCTGGTGGTCCTCATTCTGCTTCTGGGGGCCATCGTCATCATCGTGAAGAAGGGGTGAGTGGCTGTGAAGATGTTTGTCGGTCTCCCTGGCGAGGGGAGATGGGTTAGACCTTGTCACAGTCTTGTTGTGTGTGTATATCCCATCCAGGGGAGTAAATTTATCCCCATCCCGCTTGGCAGCTAGGGTCTACTGAGGAATGCATTTGGCAAGTGAATTACAATCAGTTAGTGGGATGGGAGAGCATTAATCCTAAACTCCTCCACCGCTGCCTCAGCCAAGCTTTTGTGTTTCCTCTCATCTTTTAATTTCAAGGTCTGCGTGTTGGCTGAGCACATTCAAAATGCAGCCCGCTCGCACTTGGACCGCTGGCTGCTCTCCACCTGCAAATTACCTCAGTCGTCGATCGCACCTGCAGTGTATTCTTCTTCCGCTCGCTGGGCAATGGTGGAACAGTCATCTGAGTGTGAAATATTTCATCAAGGGGCATGTTATTCCATTGCCCACTCAATTACATGAGGCGAGCAGCTGTGAGGTGCCAGTGGATGGTCTAGTAATTGGTTAGGAAGGTTGTTTTTGCCTCTATTTTTTTGGATGTAGGAACTCCTCCACCCCGAGGATTTTTCTTTCCTCACAGAGAATAGAGGGAGAATGAATGGGGATGTCTGGAAGAAGGCGCTGACTGATAAGATTCACCGGGCCAATCCGGCAAACACAATAAGAGCCAGACAGCCGCATGAGGCAGGAGCAGAGTGTTTATATTTAGTCACAAAAATATTGTCACCCTGCGTGTACAAAGTTCGACTCTATATGTTAATGTGTTGTGTGATCAATACGAAAATCAAAGGATCCCAGCAGGGGGCTCGAAACGCAGGAAATGGGAAGGAATGAAAAATGAAGAAAGGGCTTTCTGCACAGAAAACTCCACTCTGAACTGATTTCAAACTTTGAGATATTTATTTAAACATGTTTTGCATACTGGCTTCATTTCTTTTCAGAGTTTTGCAGCTCTCACTCTCTGATGAATCTTAATGTCAGACGCTGCGTCCCATTCACCAACTGGATACGGGCTGAAGGACTGTCAACATTTGCAGTCAGAGTCAAAGTGTCTGAGAAACTGAGAATAATTACATTTTACTTAAAGTTCAAGTTAAACAAAAATGAAAACCAATAAGTTGCATTACAATGAGCCCCCAAAGGAAAGAAAGAAATAAGCTGTAAAATTGTAACTCAGTGTTTCTCTGAGCGTATTAAAAAGTAAAAAATGTGACTTTTAGGCCTGAGAAGGTTATAAATACAATAAAGTTACCTTGATATTATGTTCTAATACATTTAAGTCTTACTTTTGTTAATGTTACGTCCATTCTGCATTCAAATTAGTTTATGTCTCTGTTTATTTGTTTTAAGAGAAAGTTTTCGGTGGTATGCGTGGTTTGGAATGTCTCACTGTGTTCTAGTTCTTTCTCAACGATACTGATATTAATTTGCTGTCGTAAAAGTACAAAGAACAACATGGAACTGATAAGTGAGTCTACAAAGAACCTGATCAGAATTTGATTTATTACTCACAATGGAACCTCACCCATCTGATTCAAGAGTGACTTTCTAAAAGCAGCTAAGAGAGATAAGTGATGAGGAGCAACATTAGAGGAGTGGCAAGCTCACCTCTCTCTCCTCCACGCCTCCAAACTTTGTTTTTTTATTTCCAACTTGAAGAAAAAGCCCAGATTAGTGAATGTTTAAAAATCGAGTTTGTCCACAGCTGAGCTTTGGCGTCCAACAAGCCCTCTCTTCATTTATGCTTTGTCCTGCTTCGTGAAAGTGCAGCTGAGAACATTCCAACGCACTGAGCATCTTCATTTATCCTCCTGATGCCCATCTTGATAAACCATAGTCACCTCTCTTTTTTTTCTCCTCACTCTCTGTCTCTCTCCTTTCCTCCTCCTTCATGCTAATCAGAAGGGACTTCTATTCTTACCCTTACTACCCGTAAGTTACTCCTTGTTCATCCTCCACCCTGACGCCATCCTCCCCTTGCTTGCCCTCCGTAGTCCCAGGATCACTTAAGTGGAATTAAGCATTGCTAGCGCCCATCCTCCAGTGTAGACCCCTCCTCGTCCTCCTTCTCCTTTTGCCCCCCCACTACCCCACCACCACCCCCTTTCCCCACTCTCCTACTATCACCAAATCTCACTCTCTCCCTTGTCTAGTTCCAATCTACTGAGTCCAATTTCTCATCTCCTCACACATCCTACTCTCCTTTCTTCCTTATCTCTTTGCCTGTCTTCCTCTCACTCTGCCCCTTTTCTGACGTCCTTTGTCTATTATTACCCCCCCCTCCTCTCACTCTCTCTTTCTCTTTCCCTCTCTCTCTGCCCTTCTCTCTTCCTGTATTTCTACAGTCGGAAGAAGGTGGCCATAAACAAGGCGGCCATGTCCTACAGGCAGGAGAAGAGCCGGAAGCTGAGCTCCTTGGACTGCAGCATGACGGAGCAGAGCACGCTCCAGCAGGACGAGAGGATGGCCCACTCCTTCATGGATGCCAGCGGCTGCAACGCTCGAAGTAAGACTCCGAGGAGCATATTGGTGCTCTTGAGAGAGGTGTCAGGAGAGATGAAGCTCCCTCCTCCCTGACCTTCAGCCATGTTTACTTTGCAAGCTTGTATCCAATCTGTTGTGCCAGACCACAAGTTGCTCCCAACAGAGACAACTCCTGCAAGCCTCCTGTCTGCTTGAATATTCTTCAGTGTCAGTCGGCCGTCACGTCTCTGCAGAAGCGCTGACTGTTGTCCTTCAGCTCCTTTGCAAATGTACACAGCCTTTCCTTCTACATTTGATGGGGTGAAATGTCTCCACACATGAGATAGTGCACGTGGCATTGTTCTGTAGAATAAGATGAGAAAAAAGTTTGTAAAAAAAACACTAATGCAATGCCAGAGATATAAATAGTTAGACAAAAAATTGGAATCGTCTGTAACAATATTTTACAATTGATGGATAAATGATTGGAAATAGGCTAGATGAACAGATGAACAATCCTCAATCAGCATGCTTATATATTTTCCCGCGTAATATCATCGAAACTTACCTGACTAGTCCTGCACACTACAGCAGGCCTCAATAGCCCTGCTGTAGAGTGAAGGATGCTGGGAATTATCTGTGCATGTGATGGAAGAATGCACAGTGGAGGGTTGAAATTCAACGTGCAGTGTGTGCTGCATTCCATACATCTTTAAAATAGGGTTTTGAATTAAGTTTATATTGCTCAGCGTTTAATTTGCATAGTTTTTTTTTTTTTTTTCAAAATTCCAGAGCTTAACTTCCCATGGAAAGTTTCCGTAAAGTTTCCAGAAATTTACCGGAAACTTTCCGCCCCTTTGCAACCCTAGTAACAAAGGAACCAAGTCTGTGTGTCACAGAGTGCATGGTATCAGTGGTGTGGCTTTAACTGTGTGCGCACCTCATGTTCCCAGATGAACAGCGCAGCTCCGTCAACGAGTCCAGCAGCTTACTGGGAGGCTCGCCGCACCGCCACTGTCGGAGGAAGAGCTCGCCGTATCACACGGGTCAGCTCCACCCCGCTGTGAGGGTCGCTGACCTCCTCCAGCACATCAACCAGATGAAGACGTCCGAGGGCTACGGCTTCAAACAAGAATATGAGGTGAGAGAGGAAAAAACTAAGATGTTGTTTCTAGTCTCAGGCTGTGTACATGGTTCGGGCTGTCTTCATAAATCAAGTGAAGGGGAAGGTGTTTGGCTCTCACGTGTTTTTACATGTGAGTGCACACACACACAAAGCCAGGTCCATTATGCTTTTCCCAGTTTGCTGTTGAACAACAGTAGAGTGTGTGTAATGTGCCAAACGTAGCATTCTGTGTTTTAAACATAGAGTGGGAGTTACACCACAACATGGAAAAATGGAGAGCGACTGGATAGACTGAAAAACAACAGCAACAACCGTCACTGATTCTGCAGAACAACACATGTTCAGAACAGCATGTGTTTATATTTCTAGTGGCCATAGCAAAGATGACAACAAGCTTGGTGATGTTGTAAAGGCTGTGTAGAGAGGAGGTCAAGGGGAATGGATGGGTCAACCGAAAAACAAGATTATAACACATGAGACTTCCGTTCAATTCCCATTGATAACCACAAACAACCCTTACTACTAGCCCTGTTGATAATTGAACCGTGACAGTGGAGCTTCTCTAACCTTGAAGGGGCTTTAACTACTTGGAGTGTTTACACCAGTTTACTTACCACTCCAGCAGGAATATTGCACACACAAGTCCATTATTAAAAAGCCATGAGATGTTTCTCCTTTTTCTTCCATGTCTATCACTTCTACTTCTTTGCGTCTACTTAAGTTAGTGTTAATCAGCTTGACGCCCCAGATAAACACAGAGGCTGAAATTATAGCTACCATTTCCCCTCTTATATCAACCAGATAGGATTAGCCTACAGAATAAGGAGTCTACCAGTTTACATTAACAGGGCGCCCTGGTATGGAGACAATTTCCCTTCTCTCATTAATGTCTGCGTCTCAGGTTGTAGCCTGTGTTATGGGTACGCATGGACAGCTGAATAGAGTATTGAATGTTGTTTGAACATACATCCCTTCCTCCCTCCCTCCCTCCATACATCCGTCAATCCATCCATTACCTTTACCGCTTAACCTTTTGAGGGTGAGGGCTGCAGCCAATCAAAGTTGACAGCAGGCGAGACGCAGGGCAGACCACGAAAAGGTTGTCCCGCCATCGCAGGGCTGACACATAGAGAACAATTTTGCATTTCTAATCAACCTGAAGTTCATGTTTTTGGACTGTGGGAGGAAGCTGGAGTACCCGGAGAAAATCCACATAGACACGGGGAGACTGAGAGCAACAGTGGAACTTGAGTTCAGGTGGTATCAGGCTGAGGATCTCGGCCCTACCCATCACCTTGAACTGGGAAGTTTACTCTTTAGGTTTGTTGGATCTCATGCTCTAGCAGCATATACAGCTCCAGTACAACCAGACTCCAACTTCTGATGGAAAGCCTGGAACCAGGAAATAGGAAGCTGTTGCAGCAGCACATGGGTTGGGAGTAAGATGTTCAAAAATCACATAAATATAATGTTTGGTAGGGCTATCCTTTGCTGGATCATGAAAAGCTATAATATCCTGTGACCTCCCATAATCTGATTGTGAGGTGAGGCTTTGTTTCAAATTGTGTGTTTCCACAGTGTTTGTGAAAGCAAGAGGTTTACTATCATATCTAGACAGAGATGTGTTTGCACTGCTGTTGGACTTAAAAAGGTCGGCATCTCAACGTGTACCGCAGTGCATCAAACATCTTTTAGAATATTTTATCTTTATATTATCTTATTTTGTCTTTTATTTAATTCACACTGCAACACTGGGCTGTGGGTTCTTTCCTCATTTCTGCAGAAGCTATAGCTGTAGCGTTATCTTTATTCAAATGTGATGACCCATCTGTTTGACCACTCATAAATGACAGCCGGCTTGAGCAGATATGTAGATATATAGGTCCATGAACTCTGGATATAAGAGTTTACTTTGAACAGGCTCAAATGGAGAGTGATTCATAAGGAAGCTGTAAAATGCTGTCTTACTTAATCTGCATTACAGAGATAATACAGACAGACTAAACTTTATGGAATTGTGTGGACTAGCTATGCTTTACTAAAGTTATTCCTCTCAGCCATCTTTTGACATCAACATGAGTCGCTCCACATCAACCAGTGGTGATAAGTCTTTTTTTTGCACCTCCACCTGCAGGAAGCCAGATGAACTTCTTCGATTCATTAGGCTAACACCCGAGGGGCCAACAAATTCCCCCCTCCGAAATCAATATACGGGATTCTGTTTTCTCCTCAGTCTGGCTCCCCCATCGCCTGGAGAAATAAACAAGATGAAGGGGATCAGCTTGCACACCGCTGTCAGACTTCATAACCCTTATTTCCCACCGGGTCGTGCGCCTGCCATTGATCAGACATGTTGCAAGTCATTTTTGGGGGGGCGGGGTGCAAATAAGTCGGTACAGTTAGTTGTGCTCAGGAGCAAACATCTGGAACCAGGGCTGCCCAATAAATATTTGTGTGAAAACACAGATTATTCTTGCCTGCTAAATTAATTGCACTGCTTGTCCACAGAGTCAGCGTGTTTCCTATTTTCTCCACGTACCAAGCACATTTCAAAGCAAATAGACTTTTAGACAGTTTCAATGTCAATATCTGTAAAATAAGAAGACTTCCTGTACCTGTTTTAAAGTAAAAACACTCCCCAATACTGTTTGGTTTTATTCTAATGGCAGGACCAGAAGATGCACGGCTTCATACCGTACAGTCCTGGCGTTTAGCTGAGCACATCCACTACTTTTTATATGAGCAAATACAGTCTGAAAGATAAACTTCACATAGCAGCTCCGCAGTAGACGTGCAACAGACACGCTTCCTGTGAGGACAACAGAAGCCGTCACGCACTCATCACGCACCCAGTGTGGCCCGGGTGTCAGCCACTAGCTGGGGAAACAAAAAATAGCTGTTGAATATGTGGAATAGGGAAGAGCCCCCTAATCCACATCCTCGACAAAATGTAATGGGTTCTTGCCTGGTCCATACAGCATCCTTCCACCAAGTTTCGAGGAAATCAGGCCAGTAGTTTTTGCGTAAACGTACTTACTAACAAACAAACACACGTACAAACCAACCAACAAAACTCGGACAGGTGAAAACATAACCTCCTTGGTGGAGTTAATAATTTGAGCTCTCTTTTGGACAATACTGTGCAACTGCTCACAAGTTTTTCCCCACATTTAAAGAAAAATGATCAATGTAAGGATGTGTACAATACAAAGCTGCATAGCAATAAGGTTCTGCATTTCAATCCTGGTGTGACTGAGGCTTGTCTGGAGTTTGTCTCTAAGTGTCAGACGTGTGATAGACTGTACAGGATGTACCTTGCCTCAGTGTGAACTGGGATCAACTCCAGCCTGTGGGACCCTCCAGGGACATGCAGTGTGGCATATGGATGGATGTTGGGATTGTTTCATATATATTGTCCTTTTCTTAAAGCCCATGAAAAACCTTATAATGTCAGTCAGCTTGTTGTTATGAGTGATGATGTCTCACTCGAACGCAGGATTGCCTGTATTTGTGTTTTTGTCTGGGGTGGAATGAGCTCGGTGGGAAAAAAAATGCAATATAACATTCTTTCATGAAAAAATAAATAATTCACGCTGATTGCATCCGCCTTCGCTGCAGGAATCTGTGCGGGTTTGCGTGATGTCAATTTTGCCATTTGTTTCATGTTCGTGACCAGTCGTCCGTAATTTGTGACTGCAGAGACTGTCTGCACCAGAGCTGTGTGAACAGCAAAGTGGATGCTTTTTTCATCTGTGATATCTGCACACTGTCTCCACTGTCTTCCCCTTCCTCTAACCTTTGTTGTTGCTCCTCTACTCCTGTTTTCTACTACACAAGCAAGGAGCATGTTACCCCACCCCCCCCCTACCTGTTACGTGTGTGGAAGGTCAAGTCCAACCTTGCGTTCGTGTCACAAACCTGAAAGATATAGCAATATTTGAATATAAATCTCACCACAGATATGGTTTAATGTTTTTTTATTTATTCATAGAAATTAAATGAGACATACTTGAGATTTGAAACCAAGCTTTCAGGGGCTTTAAGCATTGCGCATCATGACTTTAGCTGATAAGATAATCGAGTGAGAAAAATATCAAGCAAAGTTCCATGAAGGTGATCGGGATGGTGTATTAGCTCCAGAAAACACAGGGTGCTGGACAAAGGAGTGATAAACAGGATTACATCAGGTATTACCTGTGTAGGATCCAGTAGCCGGTGTAATTCCCTGATCATCTGGCTTGGAGCGGTCAGGGTCTCAGGTGGTCCCATTTTGCACCTCCACACACACACATGAGAGATTGTGAGAGCCTGGATGGACCAAGAATTACAGCAGGGAGATCAGGCAGAGACTTGGAATACAGAATATGACATAACTCACTCCAGACCCACCTAAGCCTCCCATTTATGTTTATGTCTCCTCGTACTCCTCCTTTGTTTTTACTATTAATTTCGATCCGGTGAGTCACCAGCAGCTTAAGTCGACGAGCGCCATTAACAGCTGTCACAAATTTAGCAGTTTAACACGGAGGTTTTATACAGCGCCGCCGTCTTCTCCGAGCAGTGAGTCTCACACACTGTGTCCGGAATGAGAATGAGTGCAGATTGGCCGCCCCCCCACTCTCTCAAGGCCACAGCCATCTCTCAGCGGCCCATGTCATCCCTCCGCCTCAGCTCTCCCCGCTACGTCGTGGCAGATGTCTGCTGATGACTTGGCAAGTCGCTAACGCAGTGAAGCTACTTAGACAACCTCAGGGTAACACTTTGGAGTGCATTAGCCAATTGTGAGATCGGAGATGCAGCAAAGACACATCGTCCGCTGTTCATTTGTAACGGCTCCCGCTCAAACTTAACTTGTGCTGTCTAACTTTGCAGAGCTTCTTCGATGGCTGGGACGTCACGAAAAAGAAGGACAAGACCAAAGGGAGGCACGATAGCTTGCTAAGCCGTAAGTATTTTTGCTGGGGTTGAATATTACAAGGGAGGAATGTTGATGCTATTATCACCTGGCTCTGCTTCACTCTTTCTTTTATTGTAGGCTCCAGCACACCTTAACATTCATAGCTTTTTATACTTACACACTGAAATAGGTTACCTTTTAATGAGAGTCTGTATCCGGTGAGTCAGCCAACACCACCCACTGATTATTTTTACTCTGAGCTGAATTGTAAGTAGTTTGTAGTTAAGGTTTGAATAATTAAAACTGATTGTTGAAGAGTGGATTTACTGGTTTTGAAATAGCAGACACTGTAGGTTGTAAGCAAGCCAACAGGTTATAATGCATATGGACGTGAAATCACACAGAACTACTATAGTTTCTGATCTATTTAATTATCTGATTGATCACGGTTCTTTCTTTGGTCTGACTCAAGCTGCTTTCAGACATGCACTGAACTCCGGATAATGTCCAGACATTCTCCAGAGGGGCTGTATGCTCAAACGCAAATGTCAGACAGGGTTCAGACCAGAGTTTCTCTGCCTAGTCCCCCAGTAAAAACTTGCTCATGATTCTACCATGAGCAAGTGAGCTTTCTGATACCTCTACCACAGGAGAGATGGGAAAGTGAAAAACAAAAAGGAAACAAATATCTCAGGATCAAAAAATAGAGCTGACGAAAATGTCAAGAGAGACAAAACCTCCTGTCTCACACCTCACCTGAACATCTTCTGTGTTGTGAACGCCAGTTGTGAACAGAGTTCATTTCTGAAAAAGGCTTTGTGAAGTTATGGCATTTCAACACCTTGAGTATGTGACCTTAGAGGAATGATGATTAAAAAAAAGTTTTCATAAGCTAGTTTCATCGTCTTAGTAGATGAAATAATCCACATTCTCAAATACATTCAAATGATGTGAGCTGGGTGACCTTTTTTTTTTTTAAAAGACATTGTTTCCTGTGCATTTCAGATGATCGTCATCGGGTCAAACTGCACTCTCTGCTTGCAGACCCCAGTTCCGACTATGTCAACGCCAACTACATCGACGTAAGTCCCTTGCAGTCTTATTCTTCCATTCTCTCAACTTATACTCCATCACCTCTGTCTTTGCTGATCCCACATTTCCGCCTTAACAGCTTGAACTAATCACCTTTTGTGCTTGACCATAGGACAACTCCACATGCATTGTGTGAGCTCTCAGACTGAACAATCATTTAGAGCAACGCCCACAACACAGCATTACACTCATGCATGCAAGCACGCGCAGGTTTCAGGGTGAGACAACTCCAGAGTTCCTACAAATGCCCCTGAGCTCCCGACTCACCCAAGTGCTTTCGTGAGGCAACGTTGCACAGCAATTGGAGCTGCAATAACGCAGCTGATCTTTTCATCTAATTTCAGATATTTCGATCTCACCTACAGTTCAGCTCGAGTGAGCATCTCAGGGAGCCTCTCCAGTCCCAGCAACAGCTCCTGGCCCTGCCAGATCCTATCTGAGCAGCTTTGAATTAGATGAAGCAACACTATCCGAAGGACAGTTGCTCTATCCTTCAGCACAGGTCAGGCTGAGTTCTCTTCTGCTCCCTCACAATGGAAGGGGCACTTGAAGAGCTCTCATCAGCCTTGGATCTGTTTGTTGGCGCAGTATTCTGAAGTACTCAGGATGGGGTAGCTCCGGGGTTACCATGAGTTGCAATGGCCTATGAGGGCTGTATTGTGTCCTCTGTTCCTGCTATAGTTTGCAGAACAAAAGAATATAAAATGTGTACAGAAGGGGCCATATCAGTGGAGGATGCCAGAATCAGTGCATGTGAGTGGCTGTGGTTAAAAAAGAGCGTCAAAGCTCACAATGCTGTGTATGGTCACTTTATCCCCTTTAGTGCTCCATGAGGGCTCCATTATGAACGCTCAAAGGACCTTTGTGTCATTAACTGTGCCATCTACAGCACTGCCTGCATGTCATGCCAAGAACCAGGGCTCACAACACCACAGTGAAATGATTCCAGATGATTCATGGATGAGTCCAAGGTTGGATTAAATGGAACGCTGCTTTGTTTAAAGGTTAAACTGAAAACTTCCACCACCCTCTGCTCTCATTCGCAGTTTTTCTTTTGCATGGGTAGAAAGACATGACATTTCATGTCAAATCTTTAGATCTTCCTTTTGATTATATCTGTTGCCTACAGATGTAACACAGGAGGTGACACCATCACAACTCAGTCCTTAAGAGATTGTGCGTTTGTTGTTCAAAACGCCCACCTCCAGTATTTACTTTTTTCTTCTCCTCATACTCGCAAAACGTGTTGCACTTGTGTTGATAGCAGCGGTAATTTGTATAGGAAAGTTGAACTGTGAGTGAGAAGTAGAAGTTATGGTCGCCTTGACTGAGCAGACAAATCGGAAAGTATAAATTCTTTGAATGACAGACACATTCTGCTTTATCTAAACACTTAATATACGGAATATGCAGGATGACCCAGTTTATCCGTTCATGTCAATTTAAAGAAAATTTACCTGACTTCAGATTTCTAATAACTCAGTTCAGACAACTCTCAGCTATTGAATTAAAAAAATGAGGGCAACTTCCCCATCATTAATAATCATGCTGTACTCATGTCTGAGCTGTGAACGCTTTGCTTAAAAAGTCATGTTAGCCAGACTTATGTGGTAAGGTTAGAGATTGATATTAATTAAGAACTACTCTATGGTTCAAATTTATAATAATGTTAAATGCATGTCTGTGATTGGACACACTCATCCGCAACCACCCTCACTTTGTGCCATGCTACACACTGTTTCTTACATTGGCAGTGAATGTAAGCACAACACACACTGAAAAATAGAACACATTCCTCGAGCAAGTAATAGAACACATTCAATTATTAATTTCCTTAGGTATTACACATGTCTACAGGCACCATGTCTCTCTCTTTACTTTACACGCAATAAATAAAGTTATAGTATGCTGAAGGTGAGTGGGCTCACGGGAAGCAAATACAGGAAGAAAAGTTGTCCTAACTAAAAAACAAACATTGGCTGGCTATCATAGAAATATGAGGATTTGAGGTTTCTGAACGTTATTCTCTCCACAGGTCCTCAAAGCAAGCCGTTTTTTTTAACCACTTCATCACCCTCACCTTTTTCTTGTCTTAAATCACAATAACTAGCTCTTGTTTCCTCCTCTGCCTTCCTTCTTTCTCTCTCTCTCTCTTTTGTCCGCCCCCCTGTTTTCCACCTTTTGGCATCTCTTAGATTCGGATAAACAGGGAAGTAAGTACCTTGCTTCTCATCTCTTTTCATCTCCTCACCTTTTTCACGCTGCCCCCTCTTGCTGTCCCCGCGCCAGCCCACCATGGCTTACCTCCAACAGCAGACCCCCCCCCCCTCTCCTCTTCCACTCTAAACCACTGAGCTTTTCTGCCTTTAGCCGTTACTTTTTTCCCCTGTGCAACTCTTCTGAAAACTGACAGCAGCAGTCTCTGTGTCTTTTTTCAGCCATAATCAGATGCTCACCGAGAGTCTTTGCTTAACACCGGGCTGTCCTATAAAAGGCCGATAGAATACCATAGAGGAGAGCAGACGAGGTCAGATCAAACCCAGCGTACACACCGGGACACAGCAGGCATTGTAAATATATCCAGTGAGCTGGGGAAAAAACTAACAAACTACGGAGCATGAAAGATCAGGAATTATTTTAGTGACAGCTTACAAGGGTTTTACCTGATAGCACTCAGCTTCACCGCAGTGCATCCATATTTATCAAGCATCTCAGAGAAGAGTAATTGCCTGGTCACACTGCAACACTCTGTGACTTGTCTCTGTGAAATAGGTGCTTGGAAATTCTGTGTCTAGGTGAATACTCGCAGGGCTAGTTTTCATGATACAGTGACTGACCACCTTACTAGTAACATAATAATAATAACTTAATTTAGCGATAGAAATAATAATATAAAAGATACAGATACTAAAAGTCTTAAGAAGAGAGATACAACTGGTAACCTATTCTGGTAGTCTAATCCATTCTGGCTGATGCTCCAGAATGTAGGGGCCCTCACGGCAATGGCTCTTTCTCCTTTGGTTTCAGTCTGGCCTTTGTATGGCTAGCAACACCTTCCCAGAGGATCTCAGACTGCGTCCTGGCTCATAGTGAGATAAAAGATCTGAAAAATCAGAAGGGCCCAGGCCACACCAGGCTTCTAAAGTAATTCAAACTACCTGGTAACTTGCTTGTATTAGCAGGCCACACAAGCCAGCGAAGCTAACAGACTAAAATGCCATTTAGCAAGCAAGAAAACTTGTTACTAGACAGTCAGTGAGATTTGTGTGAAAATTCTTAGTCAACCGTGTCATGATTATCCACGAAGAGTTTAATCGAGGCCAGCTGGAATTGTAGATTCCTCGTGTCTGCAAAAACCATCCCACCAAGACCCTTTACAGGCTGTTGTCTCTACTAAGCAAGACTGAGCTGAACGACAAGTCTATCAGAGTGAGCTTTGCATTCTGGGATGTGGCAGTGTATGTTTAACTGTAGTAACTTGTAGTGGTCATCCTATTAGCTGGCTGGAGAATTAATCAATGTATCAAATCAATAAGCACATTAATGTTATATGATTTGTAGTGATGCGTTTTAGTTTGGTTAAATTGTATTTACCGATGAAAAGAAAAACAAACAAACTATGGGTGTGAAAATGTCCCTAGAAACCAGACTACCTTTTAGTTAGCAAATAAAAAATTGTAGCTGTCTACCATTTCAGAGGTTACAACTTTCGAAGGACTCGTTTGATTTGTCTATGAGACCATTGTTACCAGTACTCAATGGACTCTGGGACAGGTTGGCCCGAGAGGGATCCACTCTTAGGACTCTTTCTTGCTCTGGAATGGACAGACGGATTAGCCAGCCGCATACAAAGGGTTCTTGAAATGGGACAGCCTAGGTCGTTAGGTCTTGATGCAATCAATCTTCAAATGCATCCTCTGAGGGATACGGCCTCTAAATTAAGACAAAGCTAATATAAACAGTCAGTGAGCAAGCTCGCAAGTTCAGATTTGAACAGGCTTTATTTAAGAGAAGTTTTTGAACCATTAACTCCTATCCAATAACGTACTCACTTATAATGGAGCAGTTTAAACTCCAGTAGAGCAGGGTTGTATACATTTGGTGGTGAAACACAGCTAATACTCAACCGTGGCTCTCTGTTAGTCAGCACTGTTAATGGTTGGAAATTGGCAGTACGGATTTTCTCATCAAAGTCCGTTAGAGCTACATGAAAGCTCGGCTTGGATTTGCTTTGCCGCCACAAGAGAATCCGTTAATGTGGGAGGTGCATTGAAATGAACGGCTTGTGGTGTGAAATCTTGCTGTCATGAATACAGATGTATTTGTGAATTTATTTTCTGGAATGTACGTACAGTAAAGGTCCACACAAATCCTATTTGGTTCAGTGAGAATCTAAATTACAATGGTGTACATAGCAAAATATGCTCCTTAACTTTACTTAACCTGCTTCTGTGTGTCACTTCCTTTTCTCTAAAAGTGGGCCATGAGTCGCATGAATTTATTCATCCCAGAGTTTTAACTAGAACAAAAAGGCAACTCAAAATACTTTTGAATTGAAGAAGCCTGAGAACTGACTCTAATGGCTTCAGTAATCCCAGGGAGGATGTTTTTTATCTCTTAAAGTTTCAGCAGGATTCCTAAGTGACTCTGAGATGCATGAAAAATATGAACTAATTTACTTGCCTACACCAAGGTCAGATATTCACTGACTTATTACAGGCTGTTGTAGATAGAGTGAGCCCAACACGTGAAGGCAAAAACCAACTGAAAGTTGTTTTTGATGAAGCTCTATAGTTTCAGATTACTCTGCATGTTATTCATATTTGTTTGTTTATTTTTCTATCCACTTCATTGTGAATTCACATCGCTTGATGTTTTTCTGCTTGCCTGCTGTTGAAAAGTGCAGTTGCCAAGGTGACAGACAGGAAACTGGTTGGCCCAGCGAAACACAGCAACAGAGGCTCATGGGAATGAGGGTCACTGCACTCTTTCATAGTGATGGGCATCCATCTCAACATCCGTTTGTGGCATGACAGTTGTGGAATGTAATTTGTGTTGCTGTGTGGCAGAATATTGCATATGTGTATATATATATGTATGTGTGTGTGTAGTCTAGGTATTACTCATGTTGTAGGGACCTGTTTCCAGAGAGTCACATACATAATGCGGACATGTCTTCCTCAAAATGAATACATAGATACAATTTAGGTTATGGGGCTAAAACAAATCAGTCTCCTATAAGGTAAATCCTCATTTAAAGGTGAAAAAGGTGTTTGAAGGTTATGTTAAGGTAAACCTAGTGTAAGGTTAGAATCAGTCTTTCACTGTGTGTGTGTGTGTGTGTGTGTGTGTGTGTGTGTGTGTGTGTGCATGTGTAGGAGAGAATGTGGTGTACTTGATTTGTACTGTACAAATGTTTAACATATATACAGCAGTTGGAATCCCCTTATCCATGGGTGATTGGAGAGCACACTGAGATCTTAAAGCAACAGATCTATCATGCTTGGCTGCTTTGCATTCAGTGGACATGGAGGACGGCCGGGATGCCACTAATAGCCTTCCAGACCGAGAACACTGTATCATAACTTTGCTAATGCCAAGCTGGGCAGAAAGGAGACAGGCAGATCAGTCAATGTCACTCAGTTAGAATTACTCCCAGAGCTGAAGATCCCTCACTTGTCAAACCACCTTTGATCAGAAGCTCCGGCTGCATGCAAAGCACCGCATGCTGGTCCGTCTTTGAAATGCAGCTCCCTCACTCCGCATGTAATGACCTGGCTCAGAGACAGACAGAGAAAAACTTGAATTCATGCCATTTTCTCTGTGTATTAGGATTCAAGTGTGATCCTTCGCCCCCCACTCAGAGTCTAAACAGTCCAAAGATTATGGCCACTGCCATCAGCCAATAGCCCGGTGCAGAATAGTCTTCACAGCCACTGAAATATCTTCAATCACAAGCAAAGCAGAAAGTTAGCGGAGCGCTGACATCAAACCCGGCTCCGAGATGAATAAGTGATGCCTTGATGCCGAAAATGGAGAATGAGAATGGATGGGTGGGGTGAATTGAGAGTCAGAGGTCCCTCAGTCTCACTTCATCATGTGCTCATATAAATATTAAGTCTCTCTTCTTACCACTTTTCTTTGCTCTGTCCGTCACACAGGGTTACCAGCGATCGAACCACTTCATCGCCACTCAAGGTGAGTGTGAAAGGCCCAGCGGCGTTGTTGAACTGCTAATATTTACTTTGTTTGTGCTGTTCCTCACACAGCAGCCCGACTCCCGCTATTCAAATTAGTTCACTGAATTATTGATGTGTAAACAAGAATGGGGCCCTTGTTGCATCAGGCTCACATCTGGATTTCCGCCGTAAAAGCCTCACTTCCCTCCGTGTGCGAGAAACACTCCCACAACAATCGACTGTAACTGTCAGTCAATCTCCACTGTAACACTACTTACTGTCGCTCGCTGTGAAGCTCGGCTTTTGTGTCTCCCCTCCCCACCATCTGCATGTGTGGCGCACAGTCTCTCTGATGTTGGTTTGATACGCCATATAAGCTGCGTTCCCCAGGCAGCACACTCACAGAGAGATAGAGAATAAAGAAAGAGAGACGCTCTCTTTATTCTCTCCCGGCTCTGATCCTATTTATTCAGGGAATATGTTTTTCACTTCCGTAATCCCCCTCTGATTTCTTTTCCATCTTTCACTTTGGTCTCAGTTCTTCCACTTCACAAACGTAACCTCAGAAAATGGCTCAGCCCCTCTCTGTCACATTTTGCTCACAGAGTCTTTCAGCACACAAAGGTGGAGGCAGAGGTGCAGGAAGTGTCACTGTGAAGGCATCTGCTGAAATTTGACTAGAAGTGGAGCTAGAAGTTATAGATTTCAACTATCGAACAACGTGGTAAAGCATCTTAGGTTGATAAGATAGAGAAGTGTCTTTTATTCAAAAAGTAAAACAACTTCACTAGTTACATAATGACTAGATTCACATTCTAAAGAACTGCTTTATACTTTATTCCTAAATGTATGTGGATTGGCTTGCTGATAAAAACCCTTTTATCACAACTATATGAAAATAAAATATTGGACACATTACTGAACATGGACAGCAGTCTGTTGATTTTTTTAAAAAACATGGCAAATGGCCTGTGTGTAAACATCTGGTGACAGAACCGTGTCATGGTCCCTGGCTCATTCTGATGTTTGACATTTTGACTAATTAGATCTCCTGTATCTTCAGGCTGCCACCACATTATTGGCTGATTTGGTAATTTCAAGATTAATTGCTTTGTATCTTTTTTTTTACCAAAAACATTGCCAATGTTACCAGACAATTATTTCTTCACCTTGACATAGTATATCAACATATTGGGACCCAAACATTGACGAAAAAAACATACATTTAAAGAGGAACAAATATATTAAAAATGTGTTATTTTTTTGTGCTTAATGAAGCCTTTTCAATGTAAATGTAGGTTGTAAATGAGAAGCTATAGTTGTAAAGCTGATAACATCAAGTGAAATTTGTATTTATTTATTTATTCTTTATTTAATTAGACTGTTCCATTGAAATCAAGATCTCTTTTCCAAGAGAGGCCTGACAACAGGAAACACTTACAATCAAAAACAAACAATTAAACAGGATGAACAAATTTCAAAAGAAAATTGATAAAAATAGTACCACGATTCATTTTGAGGGAAGTTTGTAGATCATTCCACTTAGCAGGTGCATGGTAAGTGAATCCAGTTCTGCCAATATTGGTGCGTACATGAGGGATGTCCAGTGTTGGGGAGTAACGGAATACATGTAACGGCGTTACGTATTTAGAATACAAATTATGAGTAACTGTATTCCGTTACAGTTACAAATTAAATAGATGGTATTCAGAATACAGTTACATTGTTGAAATCAGTGGATTACATGACGGTACTTCTCTGTTTCACGAGTTTAATCACTGTCTCGTAAATCCACCGGAGGCAAAGCCCCCAGGAAGCAGCTGGAGACCAGGGCTGCCGTAAGAGCGCCCGGACCCCGGCGGCGTGAAGAAGCCTCACCGCTACCCGCTCGGGACCGTTACAGGCCCCGGGACCTTGGCTCTGAGAGAGTTCCGTCGCTACCAGAAATCTACGGAGCTGCTGATCCGCAAGCTGCCCTTCCAGCCCCTGGTGAGAGAAGACCGACCTGCGCTCCCAGAGCTCCGCTGTCATGGCTCTGCAGGAGACCAGCGAGGCACGCAGGGTTCACACCGGACGCTGAAGCGACGCTAAAATAATATCACCCGTTGACCCAGTAGTATAAAAGCATATGGTCACTTGTTGCTCCAACATTAACTGCAACAGCGTCCCAATTTAATGTCATCCATCTTCAAGAACTTCTCCGCTGTTTGCTCCGTTCAATGTCGGGTGTCGAGGGTAAATTAAGTATTCTCCGCCCCCCCCCCTCTCTTTATTTAAAACTCCAGGACAACAGAAGGGGAATACAAACTATGGGATGCATGCTTTATCATTTATATCATATAAAATATGTCATCAATATCGTTTAAAATCCTTTTTCAGTGTGTTTCCTGGAGCGATATGCTCGCGTCAAGCGCAAAAAATAGACCCGACGCCGAAACGATCGCTGCACGGCGCGAGGCAGCCTTGGCGCAGGGGGGGGTTCAGCCTCCGGTGAGACCCGCACAGAGGTGGGAGTGGATGGGAGCCGGACATCCAGCGGGCCCGCAGCATCGGTGGAGAGAGAGTTTAAACTGCTGCTGCTCCACTGACTATAACAACGCCGCAATAGTACACTTAAAAAATGCAATACAAATCGGAAGTATTCCAAGTATTCAGAATACGTTACTCAGATTAGTTAATGTAATGGAATACGTTACAGATTACATTTTTGTGCATGTATTCTGTATTCTGTAACGGAATACGTTTTGAAAGTATCCTTCCCAACACTGGGGATGTCTAACCCTAAGTAGTTACTGGTTTGTGTGCTGTATGTTCTGGTTTTAAACCAGCCATGGGATTTGATTATTTTGTCAGGATCATGCTACGACCGGAGTTTACCGATTTTCTTTATAATATAGAAATAAATATATGCTTCCATCTCTATTGGCTACAAGCCGATATAGATTTGTTTATGTATTTGTGATCTTGGAACACAATCAATCAGTTTCTGACAGTCTCATCTGCTAAACTGCTGAAATGATGGTTGGAAAATTAACATATACAGGCGGAAAGTCTGTTTTAGTTTCCAAAGTAGCTGCAATTCATGACTGTCACTCCAAGGTACACACACATGCAGACACCAGTCATGCAGGGCATCATTAAAGCTGTCACTCCTGCCTCATGCTCTGCATATACTGAGCAACACTCTGCTTATACAGGCAGCGAGCCCTGGGTGGGTGGCTGTCGGGGTTGATTTGTTTTACCTTCCATGGGTGTTAAGGCAGTTGGGCTTCTGCAGCAGGTCGCAGGTGCTCGGGGCTAACTCCCTATTATGTCCAGAGATGAGGCAGCGAGAGGAGGTGGCTGGGCGGGAGGCGGACAGGGGAGGAGAAATGCCAGGCGCTGCTCTGAGAAGCTGGAGTCCAGAGCGGCAGCGTGTTGTGCTATGCATACAGATTCACCCAGCTGCTGGGATCACGCACGTCATCCGTCTCTTAACTCAATGCCTCGGCCCCTCCGGCGATGCATTAGAGGGCCTCTGCTGCTGCTTCTGCTGCTGCTGCTGCTGAAAAATTAACAACTTGCATCACTAATAAAAGCAGAAGCCGGCGCAGCGACCGGCGAGGGAACTGTGGATATAAACCAGTGACGAGAAAAAAAAATCATGGTTAAATTAGCTACCCATTTGTCTATGTGGCAGCTCAGCTCAGGCCAACAGCAGTGAAGACTGGTATTTTTGGCATTGATGAGAGGGGAAGCCGTTGTCAGGCTCCACCAATGCCCCATACTTTCTTTCTCCTCCACCTGTTGTTAATGAGGGACAAAAAGAGAACGAGATCAAAAAGCCTCTGCAAGACTTTGTGTTGCATTTTTCTTATTTTTACCAGACGATTGTTTTGAAAATTCCCATCCTTCCAGTTCCAGTCAGATTCTGAGACAGTATTCTGTGTCTTAGTCCACATCTTGGTGGATTACAGCAACTACCCCTTTTTCCTAGACTTCCTGTAAAGGAGCCATCACTAGGACAAACAAATATTTATATATAAATATTTCTCTGATTCTCAAACCCAATTTTATTATGTTCCTTTTAATTCTTCTGATTGACAGTCAAACCCACGAGTTCCACATGCATTCATTTTTAATATCAGTTGTTTTGTGGGATTTAGCGACTGTGAAAAGATAGGGAAAGTAAAGAATATCACTGACCTTATGATTTTAGAATTGCTCTTTGTTTAAAAGGTGTTGATTACAGTATCTGTTATATAAGACCTTAGAGGTTGGGAATTAAATTACTTTGGTGTACAGGCTGTCCCTAAATGTCAAGAATAAACTTCCATGCTCAACATTACAATAAATTTAGCTTTTTCCCCTGAAAGTTTTCTCTCAACTTTCCTATTTTATCAGTCTGCGAAAGCTTTTGGATTGATGTTTATTGTGCTCTACACATACACCTGAACTAAACAAATTATTGAAAACAAACAGAGAATAAATATAGTCGAGTCAAAAGATATACTGTGCTGCCACAAAGGATGATAAGGAGCAACCTGCTTTTAAATAAAGTCATCCAGCTGAGTTTGGGGAGACAAGATAATAGTCCTATTAAACAAACTGCGTGGGTTGAAATGAATAATTGTGTTCACTAACAGAGGTGGAGATGTGGAGGACCGACATTATCAACGCCACGCTGGAATGAAATCAATGAAATCCTACACTTATTCCGGGGGCTGTGATTTGTGTCTGCCACTGTTGCTTCGGAAAGGCAATACATGAGCTTGTTTGTACAATGGCTCAGGATTTGTGGGTGTATTGAAATGACATTTCTCAGTAGTATTAGGAGAACACTGAGCGGGCAATAGTTCATGAATGACACATTGTTACTCTATTCCCTGGCATGGATTACACAGTGCCTCTACATTGATAGTTATTGCTGCTATTATCTCTGACTTATGGCTCATCTCCCCACCCTCCTTCTCCTCCTGCTTTCTCTTCCTCCACCTCCTCTCCTCGCTTCTCCTCCACCGCCCCCCTCCCTCTTCTCCACCTATACCTATTGCTGTATGTCCCCTCCTCCGCAGGCCCCAAGCAGGAGATGATCTACGACTTCTGGCGGATGATCTGGCAGGAGAACTGCTTCAGTATTGTCATGATCACCAAGCTGGTGGAAGTGGGCAGGGTAGGTTTCTCTTCCCTTTGTCCTATGACCTCTCCAGACCCAGTGAAGATTGATGTGAGGGGGGATGTATTTCTGGAGCTTCCTTTATCATTTACTATATGTCAGAGGAGCTGCCACGCTCCAGGTTGTGGGAGGAAATGGCTGCCGCTGTCGGATCATGAGTGATCACCTTTTGCGGTGGTGGCTGTGCTCCAAGGTCAAAGCTTTGATGTATATGAAGGCCCATGGTGGAACTCTGTGGCCACTTTCATATTAACTCTCCCTGCCTCTGTCGAATACAGCAGGCTGCTAATACATTATTCAAAATGTGAATGACGAAAGTGTTATGAGCCGAGCGTACCATTTATTAAATGTGATCGATGAAGATACAAGAGCTGTTATAGCATTGAGCTATTTACTGTTTACTTTGTGGCTTTGCACATGGTTGCATCAACTAAACGATGGCTGTTTTGTGTGCTGGACTTCTAACTGTTAACTAAGTTTAAACTAGTCTTACTACTACTATCAGAGCAGTCAATTATGTTAACAGGAATTCACTAAGTGCAGAAATGATGCACAGTACCTACTGCCAATCTTTTCTAATTTACTTTGTGCGTTTGTCAGTTTAGTTGGCTACACAACCATCACATCTGGTACACGTTTGGTGTATTTCTTACTTTGTGTTGTTTTATTCTTAAATCTTAACAGCTCCTACTATATAAGGTATTGGAAAGGAAATGACTGCATTTGTTAGCTAGTTCAGTTAGTTACACAACACTAACACCAGGCAGTTCCTGGGTGGGAATATGGAGTACCAGCTTCTCTATGGCTGTAGTTAATGTGGTGTAACCTGTTTTAATGAAGTGATGTATATTTCTACGCTTCCTCAACACTTACTTTAAGAAAAGAGTGGCTGTAAACATCTACTTTTCCAAAGTTTAGAGATACGACGTCTGTGTATCTGCAACATTCGCGTTTGACAATTGAGATTCCTTCTAAAATGGATGATAAACAAAATAGCAAATGGCATGACATCTAATTTTGTGAAACTGAAATAACAGGCAGTCAGCACAGCCAAATAAGTGTCAGCGCGGGTCATAAATTAACAGAGACTCAGGGGAAAAATGTGAAAACAGGAGATGTAAAAATGCCCCATATAATTAAGTGTGACCTTTTAGCGTTTCACCTTTTCACATGACTGTGCAGCTCTCCCGTAGGTGGCGAGTGTAAATTTCTTCTCAGGCATTGGAAGTGAAAACATTTTTTTTTATTTTGGATCAGAAAATGAGTCTGAAGCCCAAAGCAGTAGAAAGTGTTGACACTGTGCAGCCAGCGGTGGAAGAAAATGTGGACGGCACAAAAACATAGTGCTTCAACAGAAAAATAAATAAAGCGGATGTCCTCCCAAAAAAGTTCACAGCAAAAGGGCTGGAGGGCCGAGTGATGGTGGATGGAGACGAAAAATAACACCATCGCCGACTGTCAGTTCCGTTTCCAGGAGAGGCCGTTAAAAAACACATCAAGACACCTCTCATCTCACCTTGGTGCCAGGACTTTTACGTCTCAGATGTGATGGTGGTGATGCCTGGAATAACTGTAGCCAAGTCCAAATACTCAGCAAACGTCACTAGGATTAGAGCAGTTTGTTTGCAGTTTGTTTCACTGGAGGAGACCTCAGTGCCAGGCACTAATCATCTGTATATCTCTGTGAACCTGTCTAAACTTTAGCTGTTTGTTATTTGTCCAGATGAAGTGCTGCAAGTACTGGCCTGATGACACCGAGCTCTATGGCGACATCAAGATAACACTACTGAAGACAGAAACCCTGGCCGAGTACACTGTGCGCACCTTTGCCATGGAGAGGGTGAGTCCCACTCTCGTATTATCTCAACTGTCTCTGGGTAACCTTTATGTCATGTATATCCATTAATACAATCATCAGTTTATTAGGTACCCCCGGCTGAAATTGAGGGACTCTAATACTGCAGCACTGCAATGAATTCTCCCTTTGTGATGGTTATAATGTTCAATGAGCGTAGGTAGAGGTAATACAACTCAGCAGCAGTACAAGTTACATCCTGCCATCGTAAACTTAAATCCACTCCTCTCTAAACCAATATCATCACAGACTGAACATTACAACCTTCACGAAGGGGGATTAATTGCAGGATTTGTTGCATTAGCTGCATTAGTTCTTGCCAGGTGTAGCTTATATACTTTCAACTCAGAGTATCAGCCTCAGGCTTGCTGAAAAGGTTTTGTGTTTGTGTGCTTCCTCCAGAGGGGTTACCCTGCCAAACACGAGGTGTGCCAGTTCCACTTCACCTCGTGGCCTGAGCACGGCGTGCCGTACCACGCCACTGGCCTGCTGGCTTTCCTGCGCAGGGTCAAAGCCTCGACACCTTCTGATGGTGGGCCCGTCGTCGTCCATTGCAGGTACCTCATCACTTTACCTCCTGATCTCAGATATTATGGTTGAAGCCTCCGTTTTAATGACGGGTTACTTATTTGACCCTGTTTATTTATACTCCAGCTTGTGTTTTTATATATTTCCCAAATTATCCGTCAGCTTCTTGCTGCTGTACATGTGTAGGTGGAGAGCAGAATGGTGATTCAATACAACAGGATGCTACGTTTTACACATAACCAGCAGAAATGAAGTTCATACTGTTTCCCTTTGCAGTGAATGACTTCTGTTTCCTGTGCTTGGACGCTGATGTTATACCTACACAAGAATCCTGTGTCCATAGATTTAATTTGCATTCACCTGAGGATGTGGGTATATGCCAGTTGAATGCATCATTTAATAATGTCAGATTTGTGGAAAAATGTAAAATGGATTTTCCTTGCTGGGATGGCATGTTTACCATATACAAGACAAAAAGACACAATAGATACAGATAGTGTTTTTGTATACACTTTGAATAGGAACACTTCTTATACTGTTAACAACATAGGGGGGGGTTGGCCTAGGGGGGTAGAGTAGGCGTTCTCCAACAAGAAGGTTGCCGGTTCAATCCCCACTCTTCCCCATCTGCATGCCGAAGTGTCCTTGGCAAGATACTGAACCCCTAAATGGCCCCTCATAAATGTTGAGTGTACTAAAAAGTGTAAGTCGCTTTGGACAAAAGCGTCAGCTAAATGACATGTAATGTAATAATGTAACATGTAATGTAACAAAGCATTCACGTCATTCTGTTACTAAACCCCGGGTTGCGTCGGGAGAGAGACTTCTTGTTCCATGTCACCACCACTTGAGCTCTATTGTGGTCTGAACAACCAGACGGAGACGGGTTGAAAAGGATGGTCTTTGTGAGAGAATTCATAACGGTTTGTCGACTACTTCTTGACACGTTCATGATCATGAAGAATGAATACAACCTATAATCACATTTCTGCAGCTATCACAAAGCATTCTATGGTGTATGGAAGCAGATCTCCTGCGTGTTATTCATACTACTCTTCTAGCGGGCTGGAGTCTCACCCATTCTCATATACCACGTGTAGTTCACAGCAAAAAAGACTTATCTTTCAGCACATTTTCTATGTCTATATTTGTTGAGTATGTAACAATCAAATATATAAGGTTAGTAAAATCACTTCAGCGTTCCTGTTTACTGAATCCATTTATTGATTTTGCCAAGTTTTTTGTTGTTACTGTAGCTACAGAAGATGCACTGCTTCAAAACGTATTGTCCTGTCCATTTGGTTGTGTGTGTGGCCCTACTTTTATTCAAGGAAAAAACATTAGTCATACCAGAAACCCACACAGCAGACACACCCCCTGTGTGAACAACAGAAGCCTATGAGACACAGATCAGTGTGGCCCAGGCCTGGGAAAAGACTGAGAGTCACATCTTGTTATATATATATATATACAGGTTTAAAAAATATATTTTCCAACAGCGTAAATATACTTTGCTAACACACAAAGCTTTGAAGCAAACAGGTTGGGTGTGAACACTCCCCCCTTAACATTTTTTTTAGCCTGCATTTCAAAACCTACACTTCATTTAATGGGAACAGTGGCAGATCTAGGATATTTTTTAATATCAGGGGCCAAAAAGGGGCGACAATTTATACAGGAAAGAAAATGATATGTCCAACATTCATGCACAGCTCCTGATTCAGTAAGGTGCTGATTCTTTGTTTACTCTTAGCTCTAACACTTTGAACAAAGCCACATATCACTGAATATATTTTGTAAATTGTTCCATGCTGAAGCACATTGTGCATTAAGAAAAACGAATAGTGGACAAATTAGAAGATCGTCATCTTTATTGTTGTTAGGTATTCACCTTTTTTTTTTTTTTTTTAAAGGCTACTGACAGGACCACTTTCTGGGCCAATCGAATTTCAGCAGGAGCCATTTCCCCCTCTGGCCCAACCCCGTAATCAGACATGTTGATTGTGTCAAAATGTCAACTATAGGAACTATCTCCATCATTCTTGTATAGCTGTATAATTGCATTTTGACATTTCGCCATGACAACTGCATGTATAGACCGTAGACACGTGTCAGAAATGTTAGCACTATGAGTCAAACATGAATATGGGTAAATATCACAGGGACAATGAGATTTGCTGCTTATCTCTGTCATCCCGTTAAAGCTGTCTTGTGCAGCCGCCCTCTCACGATGGGATCTAATCCTGATTAAGCACCGGCCTGTTTGCATCTCAACATAAATGATGCGCTTGTTGAGCAGAGCTGATGTACTGCAGGGAGAATTGTTTTCCCTTTCGTTGAAAAAGCTATAGAAAAACTCCGGGAAGGCAGATGTGTTATTGAGGCATAAAGCATCCCAGTGCAGGCGCTCCGATGGGTTTTTAAAGCTAAAAAACCTTATCGGGAGGGTACTGAGGCGTTCACACACACACACACACACACACACACACACACACACACACACACACACACACACCTGCCTTTATAGCAGTGTTAGAGCCAGATCTGCATGGCTCAGGCTAGTATATAGGGCTCTTTTAAAACTCTTAGCACGCTCCAGCTACAAGGGTTTTAACTTTCAAACTTGAACTCCAATATGTGTTATGCTGCCAGAACACAATGGTCTTATATTCCCTCGATTTCTTTCCCCAACAAAGCTCCTTATTATACTTGACTTTTAGGCAGAGAATCTCAATCATTACCAAAGGCTCCCTGCCGAGACGTTTTCATTTCACTGATGTATTCACACCTATCGATGCCTCTCCTCTCTCCTCTCTACCAGTATGGGGGCAGGCAGGACCGGCTGCTACATTGTGCTGGACGTCATGCTGGATATGGCCGAGTGTGAAGGAGTGGTGGACATTTACAACTGTGTCAAGACCCTCTGCTCGCGGCGCATCAACATGATCCAGACTGAAGTGAGTAGGGGGGCGGTGGTGTGCTCAGAGAGGCTGGGTTGAACTTTTAAACTCACAGGTTTGATCTTCACAATATAACGCTTCTTTCTGGTGGTACTTATTTTTTTCATTTTTATATTTGAATATTACCAAACATGATTCCACTGGAATTTCAATATTTTCAGGCTAGAAAAGTCTCCAAACCAGTAATCCTTTGATCTCCACTTGGACTAAAGTAAAAGTATTGATATCACAATGTAAAAATACTAACAAACAAATTGAAGATAATCAGAATAGAAAAAAAGTCATATTATAAAGTTTTTATTCTGACATGTTATGAAGGACAGAAACTAAAAAATGCACCGGTTGTCCCTCAGACTTAAAGAAAAACAACCAAAACACACCTCCAGGTTTTTATTTAACTTCACTCACTGTAGGACATTTTTTTTGTCATAGTCTGACCCAGATAGCTCCACTCCAGTAGAAATTACCTAACCACATTTCCCTTTTATTTCTATTACGAATCTTTCCACAGAGGAATTTCTTCATACATCATTTATATAACTTTTTTTTTTTAAACAGCAAATGGATTTTTAAGGCTGTTGACAGTATTTTCTGGTTTATTTAGGGATTTAAAAAAAGTGATATCAGAAATCCCCTCTGTAAAAATCTTAAATAAACTCATATGAATATTAATTAATATTCAACTAGATAATGCATTATTAACATTCTTAGACACAAAATGTCAGGGAACCTGTAATTCAAAAATAAGTGGACAAAGTTAAGGTTCATGTAATTTCTAATACGCAACAGAGAATGAAAAGGAATAATACAATACAAATAACTCAGGATGAAATAAGCACATGTAGAAGACACTGACAAAGATGTCCACTGGCACAACAACGAGATCCTAGAGCTTTTAGCATTAAGGCCTGAAGCCGATGACATTTTTCCAGAATTCATTATGTATTATTATATATATTATTATATACATCAGTCTTTGTGGGATAGAAGACCAAAACAATGAGCTGAAAGCTTTCATCACTAGCTGACCCTACCACTGCGTGCTGTTTGGTTCTGGGCAGGCAGCACACTGTGGGTTCAGCAGAGTCCTCTCCAGCTGGAAGCAGGTTGTTAAGATCCGGAAGTTATTGGCCATAAAAGCAGAGAACTAAACCTCTGTGTAGTTTGTTCTTACATTGCACATCGTGGTTTGATTTGTTGTTAATATAAAACATTGGCGAGTGCAGCCTTAACTTTTAAATGGAGCAAGTAGTTAAACAACAAAACATCATATCTAAAACCATCATATATTATGTATGTAAAATAGTTAAACTGCTGCTAGAAACTATAGCTGTCCAGATAATGCAGCAGAGTAAAATATAAACATAATTTACTTCTGAGATATAGTGGAATAAAAGCATGATGTAGCAATAAATGCTTGAATATTAGAGTCCTAGCATGCACAGCTGAATATATTCAGATGTAAAGCTCTTCTAAAAATGTATTTGCTGTTTGACGGCCATTTAAAAAAAATCATTTATAAATGCAAATTATGTTTCAACATTCAATTTAGAAAAAGTCATATAAATGTGTGACAGTACTAACAATGTGATATTGAAAAGATTTAAAGACGACTTTACTTATTTTAATATGCAGATAAACACAATTGCGAGCACTTGCTGTGAACTCTCAGGCGTCCCGCACCAAACGCACCAGGGGGAGACAGTAATTACTGGAGTAAATAAAACGATTAAAAGTTGAGAAAGAGTTTGAAAACTCTTCTCTCATTAACACGGCTGGCAATACAGACGGTACAGTGAATACCCCAACAATGGCATTTATCTCCCTTTTAATTCCATCTATTCACCTTTCAGCGAGAGCATGTCTACAAGTCCAATGCATATCTCTGCAATTACAGATTGCACATTATAAATAAGTTGGAAGAGGGACAGTTTTATGCCTGTCATTTTTCAATGTATCCTCGCTTCTTTAATCTTTTGTTTAGTTGGATGTCAAAACAATTTCCATGGTTAATTGCATGGCTCATGATGTTATTCAGATATTGTGTGTGGGAAGTGTTTGGCTCCTCTGATGTACAATTTCTGCACTTGTTTATTTAATGTTTTTACCCTTTTAATAGAGGATTTTCTGCCCAGGAGTAGGCATGGCTGTATGAAAGATGTCTGACAGTTGTGACCATTAGTCAACATTCAGCAGCTGTAATTAAATGTTGCATTGTCCGTCACAAGTGGGCAATTAACAGTTGGGGAGAAACTGCTTGTGGGATTTTTTTTTTTGGGCCTTTGTAAATTTGTGAATGCTTCCTGTTGCTTAGGAACAGTACGTTTTCATCCACGACGCCATCCTGGAGGCCTGCCTGTGTGGAGAGACTGCCATCCCTGTAAATGAGTTCGCTCTCATCTTCAAAGAGATGCTGAAGGTTGACTCTCAGAGCAACACCTCGCAGCTCAGAGAGGAGTTCCAGGTAACACATGCACTAACACAGGATATCAATTCAAGTTGGTGTCAGTCACTGCGATTACATGTGTCCGATTGAAACCCGATTTCTGGCGTTGTCCGGTTTCAATCGAAGATCCATGTCATGTAACTCCGCAAATCTAGATTTCTTGTGTCCGACTGAAGTCGGATAACCACCCCCAGATAAGTAGATCGGATTTGGCCGTATATCGGACAACGCGCGCATGTAACTCTGGAAGCTAGACAACAACTGGAGCAGACGTCTTTGCGCATGCTTGAGATCCTGCCCCCCCTCCCCCCTCCCTCCTCCCTCCCTCCCTGGCCGTGACCCGGAAGTCGACACGTAGATAAAATGTCGCTGCCCGGTGCCGGCCGGCACTCGCCATTACCATTCTAATCAAATGCGCCGTTCGCATTCGCAGTACTCCTAGAAACATGCACAACATCATGTAGAGGGACGTAGCTTCACCTTGCTCTCCGTTCGTCATCTTTCTCGCATGCTGAGTTGAAGGCTGTTGTTGTTTATGGTTGCTAGTGGTGACGAGGTCAAGCGAAAATGGCTGAAATCGGGTTTCTGCCATCATGTAAACGTAGTGAGTGTCGGAACAATGTTTTTGACTGCTTGCGCTCCTTTCCTAACTAGTAAGATCACATTTGAGGCTAAATTTGGAAGGTTTCTTTCTGTGGTGGGTAAAACAAGTTAAATGTTCATGTGACATTTTCAGCAAAGCAGCACAAATTGGCCAGAACAACCAGCAAACTTTACTCTTCCACACGGTTTACGAAACGAACACAGGTGAAAGGCCTTTTTATGAGACATATCCCATGAGTCCTTGTTTGTTGCTGAATAAAGCTAAGGAGCTGAAATATTTGACAGCTTCATTCACAATATTGTGGTTAATGGGTTTATTACATAGACTATGCATAAAGATGGACGACTTTATTGCTTCCCAAAACATCTCTATCCCAAATGGGGGGAAACGTCATGATTGACAGCTGAGAGTATAATTTGTGATTGGCTGGGTGTGAGACCTTGATACCGCGGCTCCACCCCCTCCAGAGCTACTGCTCAGTCTCAGTATCCAGAATATTTCAGCTTCATTTCTGGATATTGGGAGGAAGTGGAGACTCGTCGTCTATCTTTCTATACAGTCGATGGTTTATTACAATATAAGAAGCAGTTTATCTGATTAAAGTGCAGGTTTTATCAACTTGTGGTACCTGTCCTAAAGAGGCTGCAGATAAGCTGTTGAGCTCTTCCTGACACGTTTACACTAATGTTCCTAAGATATCAATCGACAAACTGTCTCTTTATGAGGAAACTTTTTGCTCCCTTCAAGATTTATTTTCTAACGTGTCAGAGTCTGCTTTTTATTTCTATTCAATTTAATTTCATATATATATATATATATTCCACTGCTCCTACTTCAGGCTACAGAATTTAAGATTTGATATATAGTTTACTGTCCGATCTCTCTGCCACAGCGATACATAGCTGCACCATCATGCTTTAATTGCTCCCCCCACAATAGCAGTGGTCTTTTCATTATGGTGTGAATGACAGTGGAAAATTTAGCCACTGTTATTCTCTGATTACTTCATCTCATCTTTCATATGAGCTGTGTCCACTGCCATCAGAAACTTGCAGGAGCAGGCAAAGCTGACCAGCCACAGTCCTCATTGTCTCAATGTGCTTTCTCCTGTTTGTCACGTCACATGTTACATTTCTTTACTAACAGCTGTGCTGCTTACAGAGGAAAGATGAGAGGGGATCGCCAAAGTCTGATTCATAATTAGACTATCCAACTTCCTGAGGCTCACAGCTTCCAAACATGACTGGACAGATTCTAGAGCTTAAGTAATTTATCAGCCAACTATAATTATATAGTACATATATATTTATATATATGTATATATGTATATATACAGAAATATTTATATATATATATATATATAAAGAAATACATCTAAATTTCTATAATATCAATTATTTATTTGTTTCTGTCAAATGTAAACATCAATGTAAAGTATATTTTGTAAAATAAGTGTCGGAAAACATAAATGCTCATACATACTCATACTACTTCTCTGTAAAAAGCTCATCATTAAACGTAATATTATTTTATTCAGCATTTCTATTGAATTAACTTTACTATTACATAATTATTTAAAATAAGCTCTTTTTATTTCATTTTGGGAGTTGTCGCTTGACATACTTTACTAAGTGAAAAATAATCACTACACGTGCAGACACTTTAACTTATTTCCAGCTAATGTTTCCTCGCATCTAAGTCTTGACATAAATTTGCGATGGCATTTTTTCAATGTAACAACACACTCTACTATATTATGCTCTACTATACTTTACTATATATATCTAACTATAAATCAAACTTAAATGTCTGACAGCTCTGTTCTGTGCAGGTTGAATGCAATTGCCACATTTCTATTGAAGCAGTACCAGATTCCCGCCTCAGCTAATACCCCAAACTGACTTCATTCTTCTTTACTCTGCTGTAAATCTTGAAAATCACTCTGCATCAAAAGTCAAACTAATAATTATAAAAATGTCAGAGACTGCACTCAAGTCCTGTTATTTTATTTTTGCTGAAGCATTTCCACTGCTTGCCTCTTGTTTTTTTTGTCAAATAAATGATTGTCCATTTCACTACTAAACTCACTGATTGCTCCGACACATCTGTGATTCAGCCTGTGTCCTCCACATGAGAGCTTTTACATTTGGCTTCAGTCGACACACTGTGCTTCTGGTCTTTCAAGAGAAAAATCCTCTGCTTGTTAAAGATCTAATGAAATGAGAGTGACAGCCACCAAGGCCGAAGCTGCTCATCTATACAATGTTTCAGCATAAAAACCTCTGGGACATCTATGAAGGTGTTTGAGTGCTACTAAGAACATGTAGATGTCTTTTATGCAATAATGTTGCCTTCTCCCTGCGTTTGGTGACCTTTGGTCAGTGTAATTAGAAATCCTCCTCTCCACATGCTCCGGTGGAGCTCGTCCAGTCAGACCCACTCATATCTGCAGCTCGTAGCCTGGACTCACTTCACTCCAGCGACGAGCTCTATTCTATTAAATTTGTCTGAACCATTGGGGAGTTATTCACAATATGAAGCCAGTTGGATAATCAGTTCATTTCATTTCCATTGCTTCATAATGTGCTTATTCATAATGTCTGAGACTAAATGTGTTTTTATCCATTAAGCCTTGTGGGGGTTCGAACTGATAATAAATATGTTTTAAAGTTTCCCAGAGATAATTGGAGATAGTTCTGCTTGTCAAGTATTGACAGTCGAGCCGTCTGAGTCGGGAATATTTTCAGTGCCTCTGTCCATCTCTCTTTGATCCCATTTCGGTTCCGCTGCGCCTGTCTCCTCTTATCTCAATCTTTATTCTCACTCTTTCATTTTTATCTCTGCATCAAAAAATGTGAACTCATTCTCAAAACACACACAAGCCAGCCTTTCTAATTATTTTCCCTGAGTACTCTTGTCTTCTTCACTTTTCCGCTCCTCTTCCTCCTCCTCCCCCGCCAGACTCTGAATTCGGTGACTCCCCACCTGGACGTGGAGGAGTGCAGTGTCTCCCTGATGCCCAGGAACCGCGAGAAGAACCGCAGCATGGACGTGCTGCCGCCGGACCGCTCCCTGGCCTTCCTGGTCACCGCCGAGGGGGAGGGCAGCAACTACATCAACGCCGCGCTGGCCGACAGCTTCCTCAGGCCCGCCGCCTTCGTGGTGACGCCGCACCCGCTGCCCGGCACCACCACCGACTTCTGGAGGCTCCTGTACGACTACGGCTGCACCTCGGTGGTGATGCTGAACCAGCTGAACCAGTCCAACTCCGCCTGGGTGAGTAGAGACGCAGGGGGTCACAAAGCAGCTGGAGATTAAATTGTCTACACTTCAGCTGGAAGTACAAGTGATTTCATTACCGATCTCATTATGCTGAGCCCCGACTTCTTACTTCTCAGCTTGCCTCTTGTAGTTTTGCCACGGGTAACATTAAAACCCTTTGTGTGACAGCATCTTCATCACAGCTGGATTTCGATTGGTGCCCCACAGTGTCCATGTACTGTACTTACTCTCCAATAATACACGCAATGTTGGATTAGCACACGCTGTTCGAACATCTTAAAGCCTCATTTCTTAGGACCAAAAATAATCAAGACCTCAATGCCATTAGTTTAATTTAAAAATATTCAAATTAAATTCATGACATTTACTTTTGGGAAGCTTCCTCTGATTCTGTGCAGGGTCACAACAATGAGCCTGAACGTCACAATTTTTAAATCGAGGTTTAACTTCAAGATGGGGCAAAGGAAAACAAACACACTCATCCCTTTACTCGTCCTTCTGAAGCTCCATTGCACATTCATTCATTCATTATTTCGTTATCCTCTTTGGGTTAGCATGTGGTGCTTCAGCAAACACTTGGGAGCACTACTGTGAAAAGGATTGTGGTAATAACGTCCTGTGAGATAGCAGTGTTAGCATTTCCTTCAGCTAACCGTGGTTATTATATTCAGACACAGTAATGTCAGTTTACGTTATCTGAGGCCAGGTAAGGTGATCTTTGCTCCCTAGGAGAAGACAGATGAATGATTACAATATCTCGTTTGAAATGTAAAAAGTGATGTTTGACGTCTTATTAAAAATCGTACCAGCAAGAGGGTTAGTGTACCAACAACATGTACTGTTTGACTGTTTCCCACTACTGTCCTGTACACAAGCACAGATACGTGCTGTTCCTGTTATCCAGCTTTCTGTGTCTACGAATACTGAGTAAGGGCTGAATATTCAAACCCAATTTTTATCCCAGCACACGCACAGAATGTACAGCTAGTGGACCTTGACGGGATATTTGTCGAATTTGACCAGAAGTGTATTGGATTAAAATGGCTTACCCCACCTTTAACTACGAGAGGTGATTTCAGATCCCCAGCAGCTTCTTCCGTGAGAATTGTACATTAGGCTTTAGACTACCTAAAGAAGATGTGAGGAATGTAGAGTGTCAGGACCAATTTCCCACCACTTCCAAACACTATGAGGCAAAGTGAAAGTTCAAGACCAGAGCAAAAGTGTATGGGGAAAAGCTTTGTAAACCAAGAAGGTCTCAGCCTCGCTCTTAAGGCCTGTTCACTTATAGCCAGCAAACTCTCCAGCGAAGAGCAATTCCTCTTCACTTAGTAATCTAAGCAGTGCCTTTTAAATCCTTATATTCTTAAAGATGAGGAAACTATAGGAGCCCAAATACCCTGAACTGCTGCGAGTAAAAAGCTGCTGTGAGTCTGAGTCCACAGGACCTTGAAGCCACCACTGCTGCACAAAGAGCCCTTCACCTGTTATTCAAGTTCAGGAGAGCTTTACTGAGTACATAACATTTTTACTAAGTAAGTCAAAAAAATCAGTTCCCTGTGTGGTTGAGTCCCAGCCGCTGTTGCTACAGAAGCACTGGTTTAGTCAAATTGTATTAATATTGAAAGTATGATTTATCCAAATTTGACATTTTTCTTCCTTGGGCCATTATTAATAAACGTGTCTAGTGCAAATTCGATAAGATCAACGATTCCCAAGATACAGATACACATACAGACAGACAGTATCCAGCAATCTGTGGCATTGTGTGTTCTTGGTTAGATTCCTGGTTCACCTGACGCCTTTTTGTGTAGAGTTTGCGTGTTCTCCTCATGTGTGTTTGTTGATTAACTCACCACTATGCAGATGGAGGGGTGTATAAAGTGTTTAAGTCCTCAAAACACTTTTGGAGTCTCAGGGCTAAACAGCAGCCAAATCCAATACAGTTGAAGTAACTGGCGCACACGTTTTAAAACTACAAGGTGTGAATGTGGCTCCAGAAGAGGATTTCAGAGAATGTTTGGGCAAAAAACAAGGTATAAATGATGCCTTTTCGAGTCTAATTTTAATTTTGGGTCTTACTGAAACTTGGATGACACCACAGTAGCAGAATAGAAGCATGTTGTGTTTTTTTTGTTTTTTTTTATGCGGACTCTAACGCTTCAACCAACCCTCCACTGGCTTATTGGTGAATAGAGATTTTTCTGTGAACTATCACTTAAAGAAGTGTGGAAAAGAAATAAACAGTATTTACACTGGTTTCCAGCTATACATATATACTGGAAATGACACATGTAAGTTATCATGACATCGTGGCAACATGTCTTCTTCAAAATGTTTTCTACCCTCCTACTGAGATTGTACAGGGAATCCTGTCTGTAAAAGTCAAGCATGTGAAATGGCTGCAATTATTTATCTCTTCTTTTTTTTTCAGTCGAGACTTTTATTATGTTGTGAGTAATCAATTTGCTGGCTAGGTTATGAAATGTCAGCAGTCTTAAGATTGCTCCGACCAGCTGTTCAGAACACAGGGACAGTAAAATACAGTGATATATAAGCAGAAAAAAGCAGTAAAATCATCACATTGGAAAAGGTAGAGAACAAATGTTTGGCCTCATGTTTTATAAATACCCTCCAAAGTTTTCTACTTTCAAATTAAGGCAAAACACCACAAATATTCTTCCCTAAAATGTTCTACCTTGTTTTTGAAATTGGCCACTTTCTGAATTCATAAATAAAGATGACTGTTCCCACTGTCATTCCTCATGGTTTAACATGGACAGTAGCCATGACAACATGTCATCCCTCTTCATCTTCAGATAAGACATGTCACACAGCGCAGTGACGACGGGTCATCACATGTCTGGCCTTCCACTGGTGCTCCGCCAACAAGCGTCTACCCTGCGTGCAGCACGCCTGTTTAATTTGCACGGGTCTGTCACGGAATTAACATGTTCTTATCTCTCCCCTCCATGTTTGCTCATGCGTGGGTTCGCTCTGTCATCTCCTGATTGCCGCTCGACCACCGTGTCATGCCGGATTCCCGCTCGACATTTCCAACATGCCCGTCAGCTGCATCCTGTCCTTCATCCTCTGTCACTTTCTTTTTTGTCCCTCCTCGTCTCTGGCTGCCAGTGGATTAACAGTGCATCCCTCTGTCGTGCACACACTCACTTTGCCCTCCTGAGTTGGGGCTGCCAGTCACCTGTCTTTATGTATAAATATTTATCTCCCCTCCTGCCCAATGTCACCTGTTAATACCCTTCTGTCATTGTGAATCGCCATTATCGCTCCTTACTCCAGGGTTTCCCGTCAACGCCAAAGTCACCGCAGACCGCGATACGGTTGTCATCGCCGCTCCCCTGTGCTTTTGGCCCCACTCCTAATGGTATCTTTGAAGCAGCGGTGATAGGACACTTTGGCTGTTTTTTGAAAAGCAACCTCTCGACTAACTTCCTGTTTATCTCTGCAGGCACAGCCAAGGTCTCCTACCCCATTAATTTATAATGCACTAATGGTAATGATTCCACCTCATGAATAATTCAGGCTAGGTGACCACGACTTATGTGAGGGATTCTTCGAGGCTCCAAGCAGGTTGTTTTTTGCTCATTTAATTTACGGCTGGCTATTTGTAGGTAATCATTGTAATTTAAGCTAATTGTCTGCGCTGTCAATACTCAGGTGTCTTGTTACTGGGCTTCACAATCACTGGCTGCTGACATAATGATTTGTCCTGCCTCAAGCATGCGTGGGCTAATGACCTCCTATTCCCCCCCCTTCCTCCTCTTGCTCTTCCTCAGCCGTGTCTGCAGTATTGGCCTGAGCCGGGGCTGCAGCAGTTTGGTCCCATGACGGTGGAGCTTCTGTCCAGGACAGCCGACGACGACGTGATCATCCGTCTCTTCGGGGTTCAGAACATCACCAGGGTAGGTGTCACAGACCCACAGTGGGAAAAAGCAGAGTCTCGTTTTCTTATTTACAAAGAGATACTTGTTTTTTTGTTGTGTTATTGATAATTTATTTTAAAAAACAAAAAAAATGTTTCCCTCGACCAACACTCACATGTTTTTAGACATTTTTTAAATTAAAATATTTATATTAATTCACATTGCATGTCAGGACAAAATCCAAGCTGTGAAGTCCAGGAAACTTTCTGAACACTGTGAAAAATAATTGTGATGAGGCACATAGGAGAATGAGGGTTTAAATCAATTTCTCAAGCTTTGGGTGTTTGAAGGAGCAAAGTGGTCTTGATAACCGTGAAATGGAAGAAGTTTGGAGTTTCAGGAGTCTCTTCATTGTGATCCTGCCAAATCGAGTAACTTGGCAGGAAGGGTCTTGGTCAGGGGGGTGGCAACTCTGACAAAGAGAGCTTCAGGTTCTCTGCAGAGACCTTGTAAGGATCATTGAATATTGTTGATCACTGTCACCTTCAATTGTAGCAGAGAGTCTGAGTTAACATCAAACTAATATGTATCCTCAGCAACAGGTGTAAAACCCTGACATGGTATAGGGACATTGAGCAAAAAACGTTTGTGTCAAGTGTCTGCGTGAATTGCTCCTCTTCTTCACTTCTTCTTCAGTCTCTCCAGTGTCTCCTCTTTCACACTCCTCATCGCCGCTCTCCTCTTCTCTTCTGCTCTCTCCTGTCCTGCTCGGGAAGAGGAAATCAGTATAATCTGAACAAATATCAACATCTTAAACTATAAATTGAACAGACCAACCAATATCAGATAATACAAAAGAAAACCATTAACGCACTATTCAACAAAATGGACTAAATAGTCATTAATGTGCATTGTTACTCTGTCAGGGAGGTTATGTTTTCACCCCTTTGCGTTTGTTGGTCTGTTTGTATATTTGTTTCTATTAAGCAAGATTACTCAATAAATGGATGTGATATCTGAATTTGTGTGTGGATCTGAATCAGACAGTGGATCCAGGAACAGTTTTCACTTTCTTTAACATGACGTGATATGGTGTTTTTCAACATTTTTATAGTTTTCTTCAGAATTCATGGATCTTGATGGCAAAAATCAGGCCTGTTTATAGATCTATATGTCAGTAAAATTTGCAGCTTGATTGAATTTAGGGAACTGTTGGGCCTTGGCGGAGGTATCTGCTCTTCTGGGTATAGTTCAGTTCCATATGATTTGACAGTCACACATCACAGCAACTCTACATGATGCACCTACAGGCCAATATTTAATGCTGCATCAAATTAACAGACATCAGCATTTTATTGTTATTGATAAATCTGAGCTGTGAAAACATCTGTCTTCCATAACATCATCTGACCTCAGCCTTTCCTCTTTGTTGCTCTCGCTGCTCTTTCTGTCTCTCCCCCTTTCTCGTATCCGTCCGTTAATGCTGTCGGTCTGTCTCTTCCCTGTATCATCCCCGTCCATACCTCTGCTTTGTTATCTGTTGGTGTCTCTGTCCTTTCATGTCATGCCGTAACATCTTCAAAATCTCCATTCCTCTGTTGCACTGTATCTCCTCTCCTCTCCTTTGTAGTGTTGTGTGCAAATATATTCTATTTTATTAAACTCTACATTTCATTGGGGAAATGACTCAAAACAGACTCAAATCACGTTGTTTTTCTACTAAATAAGTAATATCCTGTGGTTTGACAGAGTAATTGACTCGTTCAATAATATAAATATTATAATAATGACACAAATAATAATAATCGCAGTAATTAAAGCTTGACATTTCGGCTGCCTGTCACACGCTGGTGTGCCTTTAAACCTGTCATTCATGATGCCCTAACAAGGTTATTTATGATGATTTACACACATTAGCATTAATCAAATGTGAAGGTGCGTCTCAGAAATCTTTTATAAAGGGTGTAATCATGTCAGGCAACAAGCTAGACGAGTTGTTGCTGTAGCTTCTGAGCTCCTCTATTTGACAGACCTGAGCCTGTAGACGAGGCAGAGGTCCTTGCCGTGTTTCTGACTCATCTGCTTCCACGGCAACGGATTTAGCTCACTCCACCTCCTCTGGCATTTCCTGGTCACACAAAATCTGCATGTGTCAAATAGTAGATCTTTTGCTTTTGTTTTAATTAGTGACATCATTTTTCTTTTGAGGGCTTACAAAGGGCTTTTCATAAATCATGCGGGCCTGTAACGTCAGCCGCCCACGCCTATTGATGCCAATGCTCTGCAAAGATGGGAGAGACCCGTTGGAGGAACAACCATCTCAGCAACAGTCCATCAATCAGGCCTTTATGGTCGGTGGAAGCCACTTTGATTAAAAGGAATAAGACAGCCCTCTTGGAGTTTGCCAAACAGAATATAAAGGGCTCTGAGAGCGTGTGGGGGGAAAAAATGCTCTGGTCTGATGAGACAAAAATTGAAGCTGAAGATGATTCACAGATGCTTCCCATCTGATCTGACGCCGCTGGAGAGAATCAGCCTGGAAGAATGACATCAAGTACTCTGATCCAAGTGTGTGAAGCTTGTAGGGACGTCTTCAAGAATTCCTCGAGTTGGAATTGCTTCTGCAATGTTTTTTTTGTATTTTTTATTTCAAGTTTTGATACTTTTGCAAATATTTATAAAAGCCTATTTTCACCATGTCATCATGCGTTGTGGAGTGTATATTGCACCCAATTTTTTCAGAGGCCACGGCAAAACCCACAGATAAGCCAACCATTTGTGGCACATTCTGATGGGGTACAGTGGAGAAAGCCATTGCAGAATTTCTTCTTCTGTTCAATGAGCTTCTCAACCCTGATTGGGAGAATGGTGATTAAGAGGTAGGGATGATGCCATTCCTTAGGATCCCCTAGCCAAGGATATGGTGGATTAAGCCATTTTTTCCCCTTCCTGTCCAGTTGAAGCCGATAGTTCCAGTAGCGGGTCGGCTCAACCCTTCCTCACAGCTCCCATGGTTTATCTGTTCAAAGTGTTCAGTGTGATAGTGAGCAGCAGTTGTGTTATGGATTGGTTCACATGACAGAATGATAAAGGAGAAGAGGGATTTATATAATGGAAAAAAGTACACGTTGAAAAGGTTCACCGTGATGGAAAAGCACAGGTTTCCTCAGTTCCCCCAGTTAAGATCAGTTCAGAGTGAAGAGGGAATCTTTGATACATTTCTGCCTGATTGTTCACTGATTGTGAAGCCATAGCTTGCACCAGCAACCTTTCATAGTATTCCAATAAAAAAGTCACTGTTGCAGTCAAGCTGAATGCCTGATAGTGAGGGAAAATTAAAGAGTGTAAAGCAAACTGATGCCTCAAGACAGCTCGGCTGCTCCAGGCTTGAGAATCAAGCCCCAGGCCCCTTAGTTACCAAAGCAGAAGAGTTGTGCTCATACAAAGTTGGACCCTGTACGTTGATAACATTGTCCAGAAATTACAGGCTTCAGTTTGATATGAAACCACCAAGTTTTGATGGTGTGGTGTTTACAGAGGCTGTACGGGGGGCCACAAGGGCATTGGAGAGCAAAGCATCTTCTGTTTTAAGCCTTAAGGCAACTCCAATTGTGCCAGAGGCTGTCATCAAGAACAAACTCCTGGTATTTCCTTATCCTAAGAAAAGGAAGTTCAATACTTACCGTTCAGGATTTTTGTTTTCTTAGAATCCACAATGCTCACACACAATGCTCTGTTCCACTAAGTTTGACCAGGCAACCTGGTTCACAATTCAAATCTGCAAGATGCCTACTTTCAAAGTATATTTTGTATCCAGGGGACAGAGAATTTTGCTCTTTAGGGAGTAGCCTCTGAAGTGTACCAAAGCAGCTCTGAATCCTGTACGAGCTACCAGGCTCAGGATTTTGCATATTTGGAAGATTTTGTCCTTTGTGCTCCCAGCCCGGATGAAGCTGAGAGAGACATTCATGAGTTACAATGCTGCCTGTGGCTGGATTGACAATGATTCAGTTTTCCACTCGGAGTGTAGAATATTTGAGTCTCAAAATAGATTTTGTTTAGTTTTTTGAGGGGAGAAACTTTGCCAACACCATCTGTGTTTTACCAACTTCTTCCAAGCTTGCAGACTGGGTGATGACCACATGCGCTATAGCGAAATACTAAGCAAGATTCAAAGGGTGGGTTTGGTTACTTGGGTAACCTCAGGGCTCTGGTAGTTGAGGGAGACATCTCATAGATTTTCCTTTCTTGTATGTGCTCGGCGATTGCCTACCATGTAGGGTTCGATAGGTGGTTCGTTTTTAAGGTGGGACTGGCTGGACAATACAACTTGAGCTGTTTTCAGATATGAACTCTGGTCCAGACAGTTTGCTTTTCACATATTAACAACGCAGCAGAAGATTCTCAGATGTGTTTGCAAGGGTTTTTGTATAGAGCACAATGACACCAGTGTCGCCCTCTTGTCACCAAAAGGTCAGGCAACATCTATGTGTATGGCACCGCTTTTTCAGAGATATTCATTTTATTTTATTTTTCATTCCTGTAGTGCATTAGAAAGATCATCACTTGCTCATGTTGACCCCTGCGGCATAGTTTTCTTTCCAGATTTCTTACCAGAGGTCTGCCAGGAGAAACTCCAGAAAAAGTCTGGAGCCTCTGGTCTGCTCTGACAGAAGTGGTGGTGGTGGAGCTTCGCTGATTGCTCACTCGTTTAGTTTAAAATGTTCTTTTGTTTGTTTTGTCTATTTCCTCCACATCGACCTACCCTATTTTCTCTGTCTGTATGTAGTTGCTGTCATCTTGTTCTCTGCACATTAACAAACCAAAATCGAACTAAATCATTATTTCCTTGAAAGTTAAGTTTGATGTCAGTTAACAATAATGGCAAAATCACCCTTTAAATATAGAATTTATTTATGTATTTATTTTTTCTATACAATGAAATGCTTTTATTTAATATTTGTTATAGACAAAAAACCTCTGCTCAAGCTCTGCCTCAGCGAAAGGCTGTTCCAGCTCTGTATTGCTGTGGGAGGCATTTTTCTGGCACTGAATCAATTCATTTATTTTTAAGAGGGTTAATGAAGCCTGATGCCTATTTAATGATTCTGAATGGTGACCTACGTCCCATCTGGCATTTGTTGTTCCCAGCGGTCAGAATGATTTGCAGCGTAATAATCCTACTTTCAACAAAGCAACTGTACCAACAACATGATAATGTAATTAGCCGCATGTACTATAATATCAAGACCTGTTTTATAAGCAATCATGTGATAATGAAACAAACGGGACCTCTGTTATATCCCATATCTCAGTATCGCCTTTGTGTTACTGAATTTGTGTGTGTGTGTGTTTGTGTGTGTCCATGTGTTTATACACCCATGTCTGGTTGGTGTCTGGAAAATTGTGTCCTAGTCCAGCTACCATGCTACACTTTGTTGACACTTCCAGCTCCCATCCTTTGACCTCAGTCAACAGTCTCCTGTCTGTGTTTGCAGCAGCCAGTCAAACAGAGGTGTCCTTGTCATTGAGCCCCCTTTAGCTAAAAAAAACCTCCTGTGACACACTCTCTCCACTCAGATCTGCAGCAAACAGCTTTTTTAAAAACTCAATCAAGAGACTAAGCAGCCAGATGTGGTTCTCAGGAGTTAGTGTTGACCAAACCAGCAAGAAAGGGAGTGAATATTGAATTTTCTTTTATCTGGTAACCATAGATACAGCACCATATTTGCAGAATGTGAATATAAGAAACAGCTAAAGGCTCATTTATTTAGTCTTAATACACAAAAAGCAATGCAGACATCAGTCTTTTTCAAACCATATACCATCATACCTTTACTTCCTGTACGTTTGCATGATTATTAAGCCAAACATCCACTGGAGGGCAGCGTGGTGTGGAGGAGGTTGTGATAATGTACCTCTTAAGAATACGGTCAAAGTGGCTGCTTGTCCCTTTTCCCAGGCAAAGTAACATGTTATAGAGGCCTTTAGTTTCTTACCAACTCACCAAGTGTATTCCTCATGTCCTAAGATAGTCTTCTTGAGTAATTAGCTTCACTAAACCCCCCATGATTTCCTGTGGTGGCGCTCTGTTTCTTCCCCTTCGGCCATATCTGCAAGCTTTCAGAAGATGTGCACAAACATGGACAAAATGAATGTGAATGAGTACGGACAGAAAGCGATGTCTGTTTCTTTTACATATCTAATGTTGAGCATTAATGAGGCTTAACACATTTTAAAATCTTGAGTTTTTATAGCTAAATGTGTTTAAAGCGGGATGCACCGCCCCCATGTGGCCAAAAAGTCTGTGATTGCGACATACTGCGTCAGTATGGGAATAAATTGCCTAGAAAATCAAAATTACAAACACATAAAAAAAATGGAATAAGGAAAAAGGAGATTCCGTATGTCGTAGTGAATCTCTAGTAGAATGAAAATGTGAAAGGTCCTCTCTGGAGCCAATATTTGGTTTGACCCTTCTTGGCCACTGTAGTAGACATACTCCCGATGTAGATATGAAAGGTCATTCCAACCTAACAAATTCAAGAAGATCTATATATTGTATTTCATAACCCTCTAAATCCTACTCACTGGATTTTGCATATAATAAAATTAAAAGATTGAATGTGTTGTTTTGTTTTTCAAAAGGTGATAGAACATCTCTTTATTATGTTTTTTTTCTCTATTGTTTTTCACAAATTGTTGCATCTTGGTAAAGAAGCAGTTTACGATGATGTCATTTGATAATTTTGATAATATCTCATTTTAATGTGTCCGGTTCCAGTGAACTGTGTCTGCTACACACTGTGGCTTTAACAGCCCATTATAAGTAAAGAACAGATGCTGCACCATTGCACTGGACCAGGTTTGAAGTGTTGACAGAATGCCCTCTGGCTCATAAGCAGATAGAGGTTTTAATGAGTTCGTGAAGTGCAGAGCTTGTGCAACGAGTTCAAAGCATATTCACCGAAATATATTGTTAAAAAAACAAGACCCTTCTCACTTTGGTGTCCCCTTTACTTTCTGTGACTCCACAGATTCAGGAAGGCCAGCTGGTGGTGCGTCACTTCCAGTTCCTGCGCTGGTCCCCCTACCGCGACGTGCCCGACTCCAAGAAGGCCTTCCTCAGCCTTTTGGCTCAGGTTCACAACTGGCAGAGGGAGTGTGGAGAAGGACGCACCATTGTCCACTGTCTGTAAGTCTGCGGAACATTTGCTTGCATCCTACTTATGTGTTTGAATAGCCAATACCGTAATAGGCTGCTGTTTTCAGTGCGTTTATGTAATTTCCAACGTTTAAAAAAAAAAAGTTTTATAAATTCAACAGCTTCTCATGAATTGTATTCTTGTCTGGAAAATCTTTAAAACTGAAAGTAGACTGTGCTCGTATAAGATGCCGGAATGCATTCATATCATTCACTTTGGTGCTGTTATTTTAAACCGATCATGGTCACTCTTGAAAAAAGAACATGGTTTTGAGAGTTTTTAAATCTCATCATCTCTGTTTTACAGAGGGCAAATGAGCAATAAGTGTTTGTGTCATTAGCTGAGCTGCTTGATTTGCATTGTCTGTCTTCCATAACATTTGTCTTACAACTCCATGTCAGGGCCTTTTGATCTCTGGAGCTCAGCCTTTGTGTCAGACATCTCATATCTGATTAATTCCCAGTCCTGTATTTTAATGACAACCTTACTCAGACATTCATCGTGAAATTCAGTTGGCCTTTTTCTGACAGCGCGCTTGATCCTTGCTCAGTCAAACTGTGACATTTCACTCTGAAGCCTCCCTCTGAGAGGCTTTCTGAGCTGCTGCGCACATCTATATCAGGTCACTCACGTCTTTTTCTCTGCTTCTCTTCTGTTTGTTTGTCTTTGTCTGTCTTCATTTCTTCTCCTGGTGCAGGAATGGCGGCGGCCGAAGTGGTACTTTCTGTGCCTGCACCATGATCCTGGAGATGATTCGTCACCACAGCGTGTCAGACGTGTTCTTTGCTGCCAAAACACTGCGCAATTCTAAGCCGAACATGGTGGAGACAATGGTGAGCAAGTGGGCATTTTATCTCAACATATTGAAAAGAACCTATGCTCTTACCTCATTCCAGACAAGACTGTCAGGGAAGCTATCTGTATTATTCAACATCCATTTTGAAAGAATCCTATAAAGGGATATTTTCCACTCTAAATGTTTTAAATGAATTGGAATTACATTTTTTATGCAGTGTGTTGCATACGGAGCTTAAGCAAAGGAGTGGGTGGGCGAAAATTTGATATTTGTTTGGGAACCTCAGGTTTTTGTGTTTGCTCCTTTTAAGATTCAAAAAGCGAGGCCTTCTTCTTCCTCGATCCATTATTTAGCAGTGACATTCAGCCCTCTTACATTGTGAAGGAGACAGCGTTACCAATCTCTCCGCCCACAGTCACCTCAACAGACCACGATGCAGTGCAGCTGCATAACAGACATGGTGGATTTTGAGTGGGGGGGAGATCAGGCAAATACTATAAACATTGGATGAATCATCACAGTCATGTCCCTGACTGTTCATGGCCTTGATTTATCTCGCAAACATGTGATGTTAAGTTTTGAGGACTCTTAAGACTTCAAAGCATCATCAGATAGGATCTGATAGGCCTGCCTGTTTAGAACGCTCTGTTCTTTAGTCAGAGTTAATGCTGCTGAGCTGCTTCAGAATTGTTCCTCGCCATTAGGGAGTCCTCCTCAAACTGCTCTACAATCTAGTGTCCCCTTTTTATGCCTTTTATAAAAGAGATTTTTATGAACAATATATGGTGCCGAGGGAAGTTAGAAAACTGGTTTACCTGGTTTATCTGCAATGAAGAATATATATATCATAAACTTATAATATATATATCATAAAATGAAACTGAATTTTCTTTTTTACTGTTCACATGTGTGGTTTATATATGTTTGAATTATTTACTAAACTGTTGTTATGGTTCATAAATGCATGTTGACTATTTGGGAGGTCTGTTAAACAACCGACACAATCTTCTGACCCAAATCCGCAACTTTTCAGAATAAAGCTTGATTAAAAACATTGCAGCAACAAAACAAATATTGCGCTCTTACTTTAAAGTCAAACTTCCAAACCTAAAGTGATTCTATGAACGTTGTTACCATAACGGAGATCGGCACAAATCACTGGTCAGTCTGTCTGTATCTCAGTCTGATATTATCAAATAAAAAATTATTATCATGAAAATTATCAAGATGTAGAGGATAGGTTCTCAGTCTGCATGCTGACTGTCAGAGCACTGCCCCGCCCCTTCTGACCTCTACAGAGCACTGATCACCTGTTAAAGCTTTATTTCTATTAAAGTTACCGCTTCACCATCACATCAAACTCGGCACTACACTTTCTTAGGAAATTTACAAAGATATTCCAAGTGAGACGCTAATAAGATGAACTGTTGTGGGGATATGCATTCCACAGACAGACAGATGTTTGTTGAATTAGTAGGTAGATAAACATTGCTGGATCAGTAACTCATGTAATTCATTACTGCAAATGATTTACTCTTATTGTGATAAACCCACCCTGTGAATTTTGGAAACTGAACCTCTGTTGTGTTCCTAGGAGCAGTACCGCTTCTGCTATGACCTGGCCCAGGAGTACCTGGACTGCTTGGAGGTCAGATAGCACTGATCCCTCTCTCCTGGTTCCTCCTCAAGGAGAAGGTGTGCTGCCGGGATCCTGCATCTTGGATTTCTGCTCCCGGCTCCTGAGTCCGTGTATACAGCTCTGGTCGTTTTCTTTGCCATGCTTGGATGAAATGTCGTTTGCCATAAAGACTTGACTGAAAATGCTCACTGGACAACTTGTAACATACTACTGACACACGCCCTATTGGCTTTCCCTCGGCGCTCTGATCCCACGTGAACTGTTTTGTGCCACCTAACACCTTCAAAACCAGAGGACACTAACAGAGGAGTGGAGTTCATTTTGTATGTGACCACTGTCTAGGCAGCCGGACCACCTGTTGTACACCTCGACGACGGGATTCAAAGAGCTCCGCTGTTTCCTGCCTTACTATAAACAAACACTGAAAGAGAACTACAGTTGATGCCAACCACTGGGTGATGTTTTGTGTTTGTTTGTAACACTGTAAATGGTGCAATCTGCTGTTGGTAAGCATCCCATGTCGTGCTGTACTATATTTGAACTTTGCCGGGGGTGAGACTGAGGATTGAAGGTTTAGCTGAGGGAGGGAAGGAAAGAAGTCGTCACATGCGATGGACATATCTGTACAGTAGAGTTGTCTTGGACCTATTCTCTCTTTATTTATTCTTCGTGTATATAGATGTTTTTTTTCCTCCCCCTCCAGATGTTTCTAGATGTATTAACGTTTTATCAATGTGCCAATCCATTCTCTCTGTCTGTGTAAATGGGGACCACTTCAACATCTGCATGCCCAGTCTTAAGTGTTTCATTGCAGTGTGTGGCCTGAGTCTGCTTCAGGATGGATTCATCAACGTGGATCCTTCTGCTAGTCCCGAGAGAGCTCCGTAAGATTAACCACTTGTTGCTGTGAACATACGGCCAAAATCCGTTGCTTTCTAAATTTGTATTTATTCAATGTGTTTTATTTTCTAAATAGTGTATAAAACAGGAAAAGAAATAAAATACCACGATGTTGGTTAACAACCATGCTTTTTGCATGAGGTTTTTTTTTTACTCCTCACAGAGAGAGACGGTAGCAGAAGGCGGCCGAGGTCTCAGCCTTCTAGACTCTAACTGGTCACACTAGTGCAAACTAAAGCACTAAAAGGTAAAGCACCAACCTAAACAACATGTATGTCTCCATCAGTCTGGGGCTCATGTACAATGGGTTGAGGGGCTTTGACATTTTATGACATTTACACTCGGTCTACCCTAATAACACAGATCTACACTACAGAATGATTGCCTGCTAGACAGTGCTCTGATTGGTCAAATGATATCAGGCCTCCATCATAGAGTCTCTTTCATGTGTGACCTATTTGAAAAACAGTTAAACATGAGCTATCAGTAATGGCGGATGAGAAGCTGGTGCCAAATCCATTTTCCATGGCTTTCGGTCAATTCCTGCATCCTTCAAAAAAGCCATTTGCTCACATAAAAATTCCTCCTTGCGACTGCCCCCCCAGTGCCTGTCTGACCTCCTCCACCCCTACATCTCATCTTGGAACCCACGGACACAGGTCTGCTCTCCAACCCGGCTCCAGCCTGTGAACCTATGATGATAAGAACTCTCTCAGCAGAGATCCATACTGCCCCATCTCTGGACACTTCAGAAAGTCCCTAAAATTCACCTGCTCCCACACGCCTTTGAGCCATTAGATTACATTATCTCCTACAAGCATTGCTATGATTTATTTTCCAAAAAATGACAGGACGTAAGTAGAGTGTAACCTCTGAATTTATATGCAAACGGTCAGAACTTCTAGAGGTAAAATGCCAAATCGATTCAAACATATTTAAAGTATTCCGAAGGAAATGTGCTGCGATTGTCATCATCGGTATCCTTCAAAGTCCATTATCTTAACTTGATGCATTAGATCAGGCGAAACAATACAATAAAAGCAGTAAATGACACACACGTAAAACAACGCACACACAATATAAAGATATGGTGTTGTTCAAAATTGTGGACAAGCTGGAAGTTTAGACACCGATGCACACTTCAGATGCACTGTATGAAGCACCAGTGACTTCAATGCAGCATTTTGATTTAATAAGTGCAAACAGATAAAGTACATGGTTTGAGTTTTTTTTAGATTGGTGTGGAAGATGGAAATTGACATTATTTGTTAATAAGATTTTGATATGATTATTTGGGAAGACCAGCCACTAATATATTTGTAGTTTCACGATGTGATGTTTGAAGATGTTTATGTGGCATTCATTTGTTATACTAAATAAATAATGTCACCCTTAATTATGCATGCAAATGTGCTGCTACTTTAAAAAGTATTTTAACCTGCTCCTGCTCCCAGAGCTGCGGCTGGATGTGTGCCCCCCCCCTGCTCTCTGCAGAGCTATGTTTAAGCATTCATGACTTTGTGATGGAGGAGCTGTTGATGGCCCCCGACACCAGCCCTGCCCCCGCCTCATGCTTCTGGCAGATATTTCTGCTTTAAAAAAAAAGCACTGTTCATTCTCTTGACCCGTGTTTTAATTTAGGCTTATCATTTAATTAGCAACTTTAATGGACTTTTTTTTTTATCACGACCACCAAATCAGAGCCGCTAGTTCTCAGCCACCTCTTTAATTGTGGAGTCTTGATGAACCATTGATCGAGGGCACGACGCACTTAATCTGCATGTGGTGCTTTACAAGTGATGTCACATCTAGTTACTGTGTTTTATGAGTGGCTGATAAGCTCTGGTGATTCACTGTTTGACCCTTTTCTGCCCTCTGCGCTCCGTTTCCTATCAATACACTGTACTCCCTCTGCTGCATCTGCACTTTTTAAATGAGAGACGGGACGCTGACAGATGATTTTCTTACCCATGCAGAGGAGAGTGCAAAGGCAGCGTGAGGAGTGAACTCCATAAATAGTCCAACAATGTGACGAAGGTCAGAGGCCACGCTGGGCCGTATTGTTTGGCTGTCACTGTTGTCTCCCAGGCTCCATTACACTCTCATTTTGTATTTCTGAGGCAATAAATCTCCTTTAACTGAGTTTAAAAGATGATGAAAGGCTGCATAATGTGCGTTGGATGAAAAACACAATTTCCATTGTGTGCGGCGCACAAAAGGACAAGGACGACGCTCCCCTCAAAGCAGATTACACAAACAACAAACCTGGAAATGGATTATTTTTTTCGTCTTTGTACGTTGCTGGAGAGAAAACACAGGTTCTCAGATATGTTGCTCCCGCTGCTGCTTCTTCTGCTGAGGATGCTGCTGCTGCTGCTGCTGCTGCTGCTGCCTCTGTCTGTTTGAGGTTGATCTCAATGCTTTCGAGTACAGTGTAAATCTCATTGTCGCAGCAGCAGTGTCTCTAATTACTGGAGGAGCCATTGTTTCACTCTGAAAGGCTGCATTCAAGCGCTGGAACGGAGACTTTCTAGATGACTGAACGCAATGAAAAATAGGCTCTTGTGTATCTGGGGATGCTTATCTTGATGATTACATTAATCACAGGGCGCGCACACACACACAAACACACACACACAGTTGCAGAGAAATTAAAATGATTCCTGGCAATCAACAGAAAACACACAGATTTTCTAGGTTCTGCATGAATGTGATAATAATGCTCGGTGATTAGTAGAGTGATGACATTGTTTCAATCCCAGACTACCTGCTGTCATGGCTCTCACTCCAGCTCCACACGAGTTGTTCATTATTTGCTCTTTTGTCTCATTCCTCGTCGTGACACTCTTCTGCTAAGTGAGCAGTCACAGTGGAATCGCAACGATGATTTGATTCTCACCGGTTGGTTATTATAATATCCACACCACAACAGAACAGGCAGGCTGAGCTGTTTAAACACATTCTAAGCCTTTGATGAATAATGATTCTGATTTCCACCACAGATCTGCCATTGACAGGTCACAGTTTGTATTGATGCAGAGTGCAGGAGGCTCTGCAGGACGTTTCTTTGTCCTTCTTCCCCTGTCATCAATCAGTAGCATGCTTTCAGAGAGCCTAACGGGCTGATGGGGGTGTGGAAGCATCAAGGAGGATGCTTCCACACCTGGTGACACTGGTGTGCAGAGAAAAAGGTACGCGAAGATGCATCGCTTACCCTATGCTGCCTTTGTGTTAAGGCTCCAGCCCGACCACATGAATCAATTAATATCTCTATTGTAACACAAATTCACCCTGGGAGGTGGTCCGCAGCCCAGCTGGTGAAGATAAATCCATGCAACGCCCCTCGACTGATGGCAGATTCAATTTGAGCTCACTTTATCTCTATGAGGATTCATCTTATCTCTGGCACGACTTTACATTGCATTAAATCAGATTGCTCTTAGCGGGTATGTGGACGGGAAGCCTCTCATCTCTTTACATGGTCAAATCAAATAATGTCCCACAAGGTCTCGAAAAACCTATTTCAAGACAGTGTTTTTTAGAAAATGTCTCATTCACCACGGCGGTCATCATTGATTTTGTCAGGCCTGGATGATAGAATGTCTTTGAAGGCAGCGGTTAATGGCAAATGTGCTGTTTGGTAAGGGGGGAGCACATCAGTTGGGGTAGCCGGTGGCAGCACTGAAAACCTGGGGCGGGAAAAACTGATGAGACTGTTCCCCCTACCACGGGATAATCTATTGATGTGGGAGGGAAGATGTGAGGCGACTGCCGAGGGCGAGTCAATAATGACCCTCCTTCATCCCAGTGGCTCGCAGTTCACAGGGCCTGCCTCTCCATCTTCCATCTCTCTGTGTCACATTAGGCTCGCAGGGAGGCTAAGGGGGTCTGAGGTGGTACGACCCGTACAGACCTGAGTCATATGAGTAAGTGCTATGCTCCCTGACTGACACACAATCCGCACTTTTGATAAATCCACTGCTGTCACAGCTCCACGCACAACGCTCGAAACACAATGAAAGCTGTTTTAAAGAACTAATAATAAAGCATAAAGTTTAGAAGCAGCAGACAGGAAATGGGCCCAGAGGGAGGTATGATAAGGAACTGTGGTCCCTAGCTGGGATGGAAACAGACTTGTAGTAAATTTTATATTAATGGAGTGTAAATGGAGTGCTTTCAAGAAAATTCATCTGGAAATTAATGATTGCTTAAAAAGCTCACTTTTCCCATATTTGAAATATTCAAAATAACTATCTCTCTTTCCCCCATTTATTTATTCCGTTTCAATAAAAGTAATCCAATTTAAATAGTGGCATTGGCCTTAGAGATACCAAGGAATTGTATGATTTTAACAAGGTAATAACAAGGTTATCTAAACCGCCAAAGTTCCCAGAAAGAAATATTACAACATGACCTCAGTGTCCTTGATGGAGGCTGTGGCAAGTTATTATACAGCTCTGGTAAATTATAACCTCTGGTTTGCCTCATCATGATCGCAGGCAAATGGCAGAACAGCATTACATCAAGAGAGCTGATGTTATGATGATAAAATGCTGTTAATGATTTGATATGGTCAGTAAATTCTATGTTATTAAAGTTATATATCATTTAAGTGCTTGACATAGATAAGAAAATCTATATTTGATTTGGAAACACAGTATTTACACTGGGACTAGCTATACACATTCTTCAAATGTAAATGTACTGTAAAGTTAGGTGCTATTTGCATAGAACCTACATAATGTAATGTCTTTGCTTTCTACTCACTACTATATTTACATAATGCACTGTGTTACATGTTGGCATTGTCTTTCTTATATTTTTAATAGTAATCAATCATGTGATGGGGAACTTGTCCACTGATCCAATCAGAGCAGGCAGGTCATAGACCCGCCTACAGCAGCAGCATCACTGGTGGAGATCAAAAATGGATTCAGAAGAAGCCATCGCCAAGAGTCAGCCATAATGCAGCAGTAGACCGTTACACAAGGGAATAGGTTACACTTGGCAAGTGTTTTTTTACATTAAAGCTGTGGCTCAGGAGGTAAAGCAGGTCTTCCATTAACCAGAAAGTCAGTGGTTCAAACCTAGTATATCTGTTCCATGTGCCAAAGTTTCCTCGGGCAAGATAACGAATCCCCTGATTGCTGTACTAGCTCAGTTCAGGTGCTGCATCCTTGAGGGGGGGGGGGGGACCAGGTCTACACAGGCCGAACATTCAGAAGCGAGATAAAGCTTGTCCCATCCTTCCAGCAGTCACCTAGCAACAGTGGTACCGACGAGAAAGTGCTTCATTACATTAAATAATGATAATAAATATGTGCAGTTAGCTGTTCCGTTGAGTTGAGCCTTACATTTAAAAAAGGGATTTTTTTTCAAGGTTTTTGTCTTGCTTGGAAGGATCCACCTGCCATTGTGATGCAAGGAAGCAGTCCCCAAATTGAGACACAGCTGTTGTGTGAGTGATGTGTACTAAGGAAAGTGCTGTGAATAGAAAAACTCGACTAAGGCGCTTTAAATTGTCTTCAAGACTATAAACACTTCATAAATACGACCATTATATCAATTAAAACATATCTTAGTCAAGTACTTGCTTTTGCTCTAGTAGAAAAGTCACACTTTTGCTTTTACTGGTTTACAGTTTTTTCTATTGAATCATGCTTTTATTTTGTAAAATAATTGAGTATTTCTTCCACCTCTTTTAAAGACATGAAATGAGGTCCTTCTCTCTCTTTCTCTCCTCTCTAAGATAAACAGCATGACTTTTTTTGAACCTGTCATGGCAGGAGGGTGACTAATGGTATTAATACTGTCTCCATTCCAGCAAAGGAGCAGAACGATCTGATAACATGAATACACACAGTTCATTAATGATATCAGATACAGAAGAGTTCAGGGCAGGAGCAGGGGGCGGGACAGCTGGGGCATCACCTCCTATTGGCTGAACTCCCCTTGAACACCCAATGAAATCTCACTGCAGCCTTTCGTTTTAACTTCCAGCCAATCAGGTGGATGTATACCACCAGGTATGTATGAACGACCCCTAGGTGAGCACACGTTAGAGTTCAGCCTTATTAAAAACTGACCCCATATCTGTGGAACTGACATGTGTCTCCATGGATTTATTTAACCAGGAGAGAATGGAAGAATAAAACGGACTGCACTCTGAGAAGATGGAGGATTCATGTCCTGTGAGAGTCCACACTTCTTTGACTTGTGTAGTTGCTAAGTGGCTGTTAGCTTTTAGCTGTTAGCTTGAGGAGCTGGCTCTCAGCTGTTTGGCACAGTGCAATCATCTTTTTCGCAGGCGCCATTTTGACATGTATCCACAGTCAGTGGTAAACACACGTGTTGGAGAAGATGTTAATGCAGGTTGTGTATTGTGTTGCCCTCTTATTTATTATTAAGTCACTTTGAGAGTTGCTCTGGTGATTGAGTATAAAGACTTTTAATGTCTTCTTTTGCTCTCTCACTCAGTCCTTCCCCTCCTACTCACAAAGCCGGTAACCACCTTGACTATATTTTCACCAGGAAATGCTCAACATCTAACCTCACTGTAACTCCACTTCATGTCTCCGACCACTTCTTTATCTCCTACTCTCTCCCACTTACTCAAAACAACAACCCTATCACATCAACAGAGTATGTACCTGTCCGTCGCAACATTCGTTCCCTCTCTCCTGCCTCTCTAGCATTCTGTGTTTTGTCAGCTCTCCCTTCCACTGACTCCTTCTCACTCATGCATCCTAACTCTGCCACAGACATTCTCCTTTCTACTCTTTCCTCCTCTCTTGACTCTCTCTGCCCTCTTATGTCACGACAGGTCCGCCAGTCCTCCCCAGCTCCATGGTTGTCTGACTCGGTGCGTGCTGACAGAGCCACTATGCGAGCATCAGAAAGGAAATGGCGGAAATCTAAACACCTGGACGACCTGCTCGCCTATCAGTCTCTTCTCTCCTCTTTTTCTGCCTCTATCTCCACAGCCAAAAGTACTTTTTACCAAACTACTATTCAATCCTCATTTTCTAACCCCAAAAAACTCTTCTCCATCTTTTCCAACCTCCTCGACCCCCCCAGTCCCCCTCCTCCCTCCTCCCTTCTACCAAGCCACTTTGTCAACTACTTTACAAAAAAGATTGATGACATACGATCTTCTTTTTCTGATCCTCCTTCTAGAACCACACTTCCATCAACTTCATCTTCATCCCCTTCGCTCTCCTCTTTCACCCCTCTGTCTCCCAATCAAGTTCTGACCTTGGTAACCTCTGCCCGCCCGACCACCTGCCCCCTTGACCCCATCCCTTCTCACATTCTCCAGTCTATTGGTCCTGACCTTCTTCCTTTTATTACTCATCTTATCAACACTTCCCTCTCAAATGGCTGTTTCCCTAATTCTCTGAAGGAGGCAAGAGTAAATCCTCTCCTGAAGAAACCCACCCTCGACCCGTCTGCAGTAAATAACTACAGACCTGTCTCTCTTCTTCCCTTTGTTTCCAAAACTCTCGAGCGAGCGATCTTTAATCAACTCTCCTCCTATCTGAACCACAATAATCTTCTTGACCCTCGCCAGTCTGGTTTCAAGGCAGGTCACTCAACTGAGACTGCCCTCCTTGCCGTCTCTGAGCAGCTTCACACTGCTAGAGCAGATTCTCTCTCCTCTGTCCTTATCCTTCTAGACCTCTCTGCTGCATTTGACACAGTGAACCACCAGATCCTGATCTCATCCCTTCAGGACCTGGGTATCTCAGACTCTGCTCTCTCCCTGCTCTCTTCCTACCTCAATGAACGCACTTATCGGGTAACTTGGAGAGGATCTGTTTCTGAACCTTGTCCTCTCACTACTGGGGTCCCTCAAGGTTCGGTCCTGGGTCCTCTCCTCTTTTCTTTGTACACCAACACTCTCGGCTCTGTCATTCACTCACATGGCTTTTCCTACCATAGCTATGCTGATGACACCCAACTAATCCTGTCTTTTCCCCGATCAGACACACAGGTAGCAGCACGAATCTCTGCCTGTCTGACTGACATCTCTCAGTGGATGACCGCTCACCACCTGAAGATTAACCTTGACAAGACTGAACTACTTTTCCTTCCAGGGACAAACTCTCCCACCCATGACCTGACTATTAACTTTGACAACTCCGTGCTGACCCCCACTCAGACTGCTAGGAACCTGGGTGTGACACTCGACTGCCAACTCTCCCTTTCTGCCAACATTACTGCAACAACGCGGTCCTGTAGATTCATGCTTTACAACATCCGGAGAATACGCCCCCTTCTCACTCAGAAGGCGGTGCAGGTTCTGGTCCAGGCCCTGGTCATCTCACGCCTCGACTACTGTAACTCCCTCCTGGCAGGTCTACCTGCTACTGCCATCCGACCTTTGCAGCTCATCCAGAATGCAGCAGATCGACTGGTTTTTATCCAACCTAAATTCACTCGCACTACTCCGCTCCTCCGCTCCCTACACTGGCTACCAGTGGCTGCCCGCATCCGGTTCAAAACACTAGTACTCGCATACCATGCTGTAAACAGATCAGGTCCAGTTTACATCCAGGACATGGTCAAACATTACACACCAGCACGTTCACTCCACTCTGCTTCAGCTAAACGACTCGTTGCTCCTTCACTCCGAGCTAAACACTCATCAAAATCACGACTGTTTGCTGTCCTAGCTCCTAAATGGTGGAATGAGCTCCCACTCGACATCCGGACATCTGAAAGTTTACACATCTTTCGCCGAAAACTAAAAACACACCTCTTCCGACTGTACCTTGAATAAAAAAAAAAAAAAAACTAACCACTTTGAAACTAACACTTTGGTAGCACTAAAATGGCACTTACTTATAGCACTTTGTAGTTTTGCTTTATTTCGAAGAAATTTTACTGTCTTGATTCTTGTTGTTCTTGGTTTGTACCCTCAGGGTTGAATGCACTTATTGTAAGTCGCTTTGGATAAAAGCGTCAGCTAAATGAAATGTAATGTAATGTAATGTAATGGTTGTGTTGGATATTTGTTGTGTGGTTGTGTGGTGCCTGCTCTGCTGTCATGTACCTGAAAGGAAAACTGCATCAGGTCATGAACACTCTTTTGCAATAGTTTCTGAGTGTTCAGAAAGTCATTCAAGTATTTCAGCGGCCGCCATTATAAGAGCTGTCGGAATTCTCTAAAGGATAAGGAAAGGAGTTTCCATGCTTCCTAATCTTATCTCCTTTAGCATAGGAAACTTTGGACCATCCTTTATGAAAGAGAACAGAATCCTCTCATGATTCTTCTCTGTCACATCGGTCCAGTCGAGTCAAAGTTGTTTTATAAGTTGTATAGTTGTATATAAGTAGTATAAGTTGTTTTAATATACTGACTGTGGAATGGACACAATACATTATTTTCTACACATAAATTCCTCACATTATTATTTTCATTTTCAGAGAAATCTGTTTTATTTGTTTCCTGTGAGCAAGTGGTGATTAAATGTTTCTTTTGTATAAACTGAAAATGCCTTTTCGCAGGACGTTATTACTGTCAGCGCACAGCACAGAGCACATTTTGTTTCAGTGGAGTCGTGTCACTTTCCTAACTTTCTCATCTTTCCTTGACCCTGATAGTAGATTATGTGGACTTTTGGAAGGTAATCAATGTGTTTTGTATAAACCAGGGGTTTCTCAAAGCAGGGTTCGGGCCCCCCCTAGGGTCCTTAAGGGGTTACAGAGGGTCATAATTGACATTTTTTCCCATATATTTTCTTCCATACGTTACACACTGACAGAATGTTTTGGTCCTGAGTTTCACTTCCTGTACTATGACATTGGAAAGCTGAAATCCTGAGGGTCTGTGGTCTACTTTGTGCCAAACCTGAGCCAATGGTGGGTTATATGACCTAAAATTAAATCACAGTATTTTTCTCTTTTTGGACAGCGATGGTATTCTATAACGGTATTACTTTTAACTGTGGCTTTAATATGCCTGTGATTTAAGCTGTAGATAATGAAGTGTCTTCTCCGGTGGCCGCCTCGTTGTTCCCGTCTGGTTCGTACTCTCCACTTATCTCTTTGACGCTACTTTGACACTTCAATTGATTAGTTTGGCGGCTCCCTTCTTGCTATAGACAGCTATTGTATGAAGGCTGTGGCTGAAATGGCTGTTATGTTTCACTTTTTTATTTAATTAGGCTGTTGATTTATCATGGTAATGGTTATATTGCAAAATCCCCATGGCACACTATTATCATGGTGAGGACTATAATACCAATATGCCCAGCCCAAAACTAATATATTTCTGTGGGCGCAGGTTCTATCTATACTGTCTGTACATGGGTATCTTCACTGATTTGATTTGGCATAGATTCCATTCACATTCACACAATCCAAATTCTTTTGGATTTCTGAGTCAAATGTATTCGCTTAGATTCATTATTGATTTGTTTAGTTATATTTCAGTGAAAATACCAGATATGCACTAGATTATGCATGGAACAAAGGAATCTGCTAACCTGCTGCATCATCAAAAATATTGAAATGTTTACATTTAGAACTGAACCCAAAGCAGTTACATAATTGTAACAAGACCAGCACATGCTATCCAATAACCCTGAATATATAAACAAATAGTATACATACATGAGCCATGGATGCATGTCTTTACTATATAATAAAGAACACATTCAGTTTTTAAGTTAAATCAAAAAGCAAACATGCTGCAAGTGTCTAACATAGCATTTACTGTCAGTAACTTTAGTTCACTCACTCACTAAATAAATACAGTGTGTATCAGAAGAAAAATGACAGTCTGCCTAACGGTATGTTTCACATGTACATACAGGTTTAGAACCATTACCTTCAAATGTTGTCAGGTCAGCATGTGGCATGGTTCTGAATCCAGCATTCTCAACAGTGCTGTGTCAAGAGTTGAATGCTAATTCAATCATAAATGACATCTGTAGTTCGATTTGTTTCGGATAGAAATTATTAAAGATTGGTTGATGTTTTGATGAATGCATTTGGGAATTTTTGGTATTTCCACAGTATTTCCCCTCTATTTGGGAGTTTAAGCACACCGCTTTGTTTTTGTCCAACTCTCCGCTGTCTCCATAGTTTTTAAATTTGAAATAAAACTAGACCTCTTCCTTTATGCTTGACAGTGTCTTCTGTGAATTCAGCTCGCACCATGTTTTTTGTCTTTGGCATGTGCATTGCCAGATCGTTATGCACAAGAAAGAGGGAAAATGTTTATGAACCTATATTGGAACATTAAGATGGAGATGGATTTGAATGAGATAAAAAAAAAAAGAAAACTGCTTTAGTCTAACGCCTTGGCCACATTGGTTGTGTGCAGCGCATGACTGCTGCGCTGCTGATGTGTTGCTTCTCACAAGCATCTGTTGTTCACACAGGGACGTGTCTGCTGCTAACTGCAGTGGAGCTGCTATGTGGGTTTCTATCACTACTTCCTCGAATATTATGGCATTTAGTTATTTACTTAACTAAATGCCATAACGCTACGCTGTGAAGCCATGCATCTTCGGGTCCTACGATAACATTAAAACCTTGTTCAAACAAGTTAAACGATTCAGTCAACAGAAATGCTATAGTGCTTTTACTTTGCAAATATTTGACTTATAAAGAAAAAACGAGAAAGAAAGATAGAAAGAACATTTTCAATGTTTATTGATTCTCTCCTGCAGTGGCAGCATGATGCATATTACATAAACACATGCCATTCTTGGATTGACATCTTTTAGTACTCTTGGTGTTACTCTTAATCAAGCTCCCCATTACATGGACAGATGAACCTAGAGTGGGACCATGATCTGCATGCACTGTGTACATTTACTCTGGGAGAGTACTGTCTAACTGACCGTAGGATAGGGCCTGGAGACCTGGTAATGAAGCAGCATCCTCCTCAAGGCCAATGACATGTGGGTTCATATTGGTTCTGTAATGATTCCAACTCCCTAACACAAATTTCTATGAATTCCACACAAACCAGTTGACACAGTGTAGGCCTGGGGCTTTCAGGACCCATGGTGTTGTGGTGCCCCTGGGCAGTTTTCTGTTTTGCCCAGTTGGCAATTCAGTCCCAATTACCTGCTGCTCTGCTACCTCTCCTGTGACAGTGGTCTTTTCGGATGCTCCTGGTAAACACTTTATTTTGATTAAGCCTTGCACCATTATACTGTTTGGAAGGCCTACTGTTTTCTTCTTTTTATTATAACACAGGTATCTCTCAATTTGCCATTAATTTACTCAACATTAATCCATAAAGTCACACCAACCACTCTGACAAAACCAACTCACAAAACCTTCAACAATCTCATGTCGTTCATGAATTCACATTCTCCGCTTAATAGTTTTGATTGTCAGTAGCCGAGTCTGCAATTCCTGAGATGGATGTAGAATTTTCAACCTAATTACACGAGATTCTGAAAATGATGCCTGCGTGTAATCAGAAGAATTTCACTTTAGTTTAATGTTACTCAATGTACTCTGTATAGCAGCAACCCTGAGATGCTTCCTGTTATGTGTTCAAGCTATGAAACAAGAGGTGATTTTTTCTTTTTTCTTTCTGCAAGGCAGTTAACTTCAGCTTTTTTGTCAGCAGATCATGTTTATATTTTCTAAGTGGGTAAGTCTGTTTGGCTGTACATACACACCAGCTGCTCAACAAGTTTTTGCTGTATTTTTTATTTGTACTAGCTGAGTATACACTGTGCGCCCTTCTGACGGACAGATTGATTTCTGACATGTCTAAAAATTTGGTTCGGTTGTCTTTTGGCTCTCACATAGTTAAAGCATAGTCATGAGATGGTTCCCCAAACTCTACACCTTTTCCCTCACTGCGTCTTCGCAAAAAATGCAGAACGTAATAGTAGGAAATGTAGTCTATGGCAATTGCACAGTAAGAAAGATGGAGCGAAAGGGGTGCTTGCAGTACAGTAATAGTACTGTAGTGATAGTGCAATTTATAAGTTCCTCTACTTGTAAGAATTGTTAGCAAACTAACTTCAACTTCTCCTTTGACAAAAAACACTGGCTCTTTAATATGACAAATCATTAATCAATAAGCACTTTGTATGGACAGAGGCAGGAAACAAACCAGAAGTCTGGGAGAGAGAACTTCTGAATGGCACGCAGAGTAAAAAGACAGAATCTAAGGCAGAAGCAGTGACTTGGTTCTTTTAACTCTGCCCTGTTCTTTCACTTACTTTTACTTGGTGGCAGATGAAAGGCCTCTGCCCCTCTCATGTGCACTCTTGATTTCTCTGTCATTCACTTCGGGAGGAAAAGTAAGAGGCTTCAAAAACCCCAGTTTGTCTGCACCCAGTGAATACTGATACCACATCACAGTTCATTAAAGACACTGGAGGGTCTGGCCTTATTCGCATGTGGCCAGCTTTCAGCAGACATAGGCTCAGTGTATGTTGTTAGAAAGCTGACCTACCATATGACTTGACAATACTAGAAAGTGATTCCAGTCTTCCACAGTTATTCGCTACACCATAACACGTCTAAATTGATGATTGAACTGCAGCCATGTCATGGACTTCACACAATGAAGCAGTGTCATGTTTGAACATGACAGTCTATGAACAACAATTGACAAATTCCTCTGCACTAATGGCCCTGGAAATTAAATGGCAGAGGACCATATTTCTCTCCTGTCTCTGTTGGGCAAAATACACCGACCAATCTACTACAATGATGGAAAATCAATAGCCAATCACCTAGCAAAGACATGAACTGGTGTTGTTACACAGTTAACCCTCTGGAAAAATGTTTCCATTCATATTAAAAATGGCAAGAAATAGCAACCATTTATTGGAGAGAGATGTTTTTTATTGTTATCTGCATTTAAGTGTTTACTGTGTGTGTGTGTGTGTGTGTTGGTGTGTTGTCATGCACAATTTCAAAGAAATTGCAGTGCCAAAGAAATGGACCTGAGGGAACAGCAGTGAATAATAGCAAGGCTCTGTGAACACACAGGAGAATGATCAATGGTTTCTGTTACTTTTACACATGGCTCCTTACTGCTGTAGGCCTCACTTTGAAACTGTGAACCTGGGTTAGCATAGAGATGAAAGAAGGAAAGAAAAAACAAACAGGAAATACCCCCAGCCTGTGAGGGTGACATACTGCAGTGCGCTGACTGTCAGCTTCAAGTGAAACAGGGCAATTTAACCTGTTGTGGGCATTTATAATAGACATCTTGTCCAGTTTAGTTGTCGAAGCTAACAGACCAATCGGGTATCAAGAACAACGGGATCCACAATAAATCAATGCCTCAATATATGAATCTACTAAAGCCAAATAAATCTGGTCCTGTTGTCTTTATGAACTTAATCAAACGCAAAATCCAAACCATTGTACCAGGTAGGGCTACTTTTTGATAAGAAATCTCTCCACTGGCTACCTTTCTTCTGAAGCTTTTATTCGCAACCCATTGATATTTGCCTAGAGTTGCTCAGTTGTGATGAAGAGGTCCCACGGTGGTGGTTGTTGATTAATCATCACAGGCAATTGAATCATCTCCTGCCTATTGGAGCAGCAGATGATTACAACCAGGAGACGTGGCAGAGAGAACTGAAGCAAATGGACTTTGAATTTTGAGACATAATTTTTCAAACTGCTGCGTCTACTCTTTTTGACATAAACCAAATGATGAATCCGTTATGACTAATCCACTTATCGGAAATAATTATTAAATCAATAGGGAAAATATCTCGTTAGCTGCAGCTCTATTTGCTTTTGGCAACAAACTCAGTTAAGGTTAGTTGAAAACTCCTGGTTCCACCTCATTAAACAAGGCAAGTAATCCTCCTTGGTCAAACTGAAATTAATGAGCTCCAGCCTCTGCTCTTGGTTCAAATGTAAAGTATCGTAGTCCTCTAACAAAGTGAGTATCTTTGGTATTTGGACTGTATCCACTTGTGACTTGTGAAACTTTGGACTTTTGGGGAACATTTGACGCTGATGTTTAACCATCTCAGACCTTCTACCTTAAAGGTTTTTATTTAACACTTTAGATTTTTCTTTTGAAAGATAGGAGTCTAGTTTGTGCAAACATCATCACAACAACATCATTTTCATGATTTTAGGTCTTTGCGAATGGGGTGATTTTATGGTGTTGATTTACAATGGCTATGTACCTTTTTAGGAAGGAGTATGTCAACCAGTGCAATAGCACAACTGTTTTCGTTGGATAAATTTGTCACTGGTGTTGTCCTTCCATGTAATTTGCCACACTATCCTTTATGGTTTTAGTAAAGCAGGGATACATGTGGAGACCACAAAGTGCATTACATGATGTAAGTGCCTCCAAGTCTTTCTGTTCCCTGTACTGTAGTGCAATAGTAAGATAAATAAAACAGATAGGTTCATGGTATGTGTAGTGATGGAGATTAAGATATTTGTTCAACAGGGGGCCTGTGAATCTCAACCTTATATAGTGAACTTGAGTTGATCCTGGGATTCTATTGGTTATCTAGTTGAGCCCGTGTTCCTGTGAATCTTCTGCAGTGGTGCATCTGTGAGTGATTTAATTTACATAGCTGAGGTTTCGATTTGGAACCGCTAATGAAAGTATCTTCAGGATGCTCTGACAGAGCTCTGGGGCATCAGTCCCACTATATCTTTCAAGAGATCTGTAAGGTTAACATTTCATTCAGGTAATTAAAATAGATTGAGGAGGAAAATCAATGGCAACATGTTAATTTTAAACTACCTGTCAGTACAGCTTGGTTTTCTTATTGGGATCAAGGCCATGTTGCTCTGCCTCAGCAATCACACAGCAGCAGCAACCAGAAGTTAAAATGTACATGTGCACAAGTGAGCTGAGTGAAGCCATGCATGTCTGTCAGTCTAATGATAGCAGAGCACACTTAGCATACAGCTCCGGGACATAAACCAGCACAGCATGATAAAAGATATGCTCCAGCATTATTTAGCTTCACTCTGAAGTTGTTCCACTGGTTTCTGCTCTGAGTCTTTGATCAAGTGAACCATTATTTGGTTGCTCTCAAGCTGTTGATGCAGTGCAGTGGACTTTTTAGTATTTGTATAGTATTACCTCGACTGTGGCAGCCTGGCACCTTCTAAAATGTCCAACCGCAGTTTCATAATGAAGCAAAAATTTGTTACACTTCTCATGATAACTTAAAAGATCTATAACAGTGTTTTTCATAGGCAACATGTGTGATGTTGTTTGCCCCTCCCTCTCTCTCTCGCCAATACACTGACATTCTACTTGTCAGTCACTGGCCAGCAGGAGCACCAGCTGAAACAAAGCCATAATTTTAAAAGTGATGTGCATGAGAGTATGCATGTTCAGTGGCCAATCACATTGATATACCCTCATTGATTCTGTCGGGAAACACTGTTTTTGTGTTTGTTGAAGTTCTGGTGCCTAAAGTATCATAGCCTGAAAATGTTATGTTATAGTTCCCCTCTCACCGTAAAACAGTAAATCCCAAAACACTGAGAATGGCATCAGAAAGCACTTACCAACTCCCACACACCAAGCATGTCAGACTATAAAACACACTAATGTGCCAGGGCATAGGGTCTGTGTCCTGCACTCCTAATCAGGCACTGCACTAGTGCATTAATTATAACTAAACCTAATGACTCATACAGTACAGACTTGCTCTCAGCAATACCAATTACTTCTTGTTTTGGCTAGTAGGAGTCTTCCTGAGGGGCCTGAGGCTGTGAGCAAAGATCTGGTTTAGTCACACAATGGCACAATAAACAAAAGTCAAAGAGAGGTGCAAATGTAAAACTGTTCTATATGCTGCTTATTATGAATTAGTCAATATATTTCGTCTTGAATATCAAGCATATTCAAGGATCAGCAACTTTAGTGTCCTTCATGCTGAGAATTAACATTCACATTTTATATCTGGATTGTTGGAGACCTGATCTCACCAAGCCATAGGGTTTTTGTAAGAATATCAGTCACTTTGTTCTTCAACATTTATGAAAAGGAACCGACACTGTGAAATCAATCAGTTATGACAGTAAACAAAAGACCAACCAAAACCCTTATCAGTCATGATTGTCACACATAAATCCACATTGGACCTTTGCTTACATTTTTGTTGTACCTTTCAAACAAGAAATGCAGCTCAAAGTGCCTCATATACAATAAAGATGAAAATAAAAACATGTTAAGATGTATTTCAATCTAAGAGAATAGATTTTAAGAATGAATATCTTAAAATTACATTTAAAAGGAAAGGAAATACAAAATATGCATTAAACAGAAAAGAAAGAAATGATACAAAATATAAGAGCCCAGGAGTGCAGGCATGTGCAAGATCTAGTAAAATGCTGATGCAAATGAAAAATGTTCTTTTAAAGACTTCAACTGAAACTAGCCTCTCTGTTAGCCACAACTGTTGTTGGGAACCTCTAATAAACTTGCTGCAGATGATCTCAGTGTTCTAGAGGGAACATAGTTAACTAGAGAGTCAGCTATGTCACTCTTTCCTAGTCCTTTCAGAGCCTTGAATCGGCGAACCTTAAAGTCAGTCCTGTGTGTTTACAAGCAACAAGTGCGGAGCAGCTAGAACTAGACTAATGTGTTCTCTCCTCTTGATTCTGGTTCACCGCTGAGCTGTAGAGTTCAGAATTACCTAAATGGTAAATTTCAAGGATTCAGTATTATACTTTTCTAAAAGGTTTGGGGACTTGCAAAAGACAGATTAGAAGAAAAGAAAACTGAAGACCGAGAAGAAGGAGCAGGTGCATTACTTTTCATCCCTAGATCCTGCAGTTCCCATAATGCCACTTTATAACATCATTGTGATATAAGTGTAATGCAACAGTGGTAAAGTAACTGTTGACAACACCAGTCTTTGGCAGTTTGAGAATTCAATGAGGCAATTTTTGATTGATTTATGACATCCTGTCACTCCTGCAAATACAAATGCTTGACATGGCACAATTCAATTCAGATTAAAAATAGACTGGATGAGTCATTTAGGATGTGCAGTATATTTCAGATGTAAATGCACATTCAGGAGTTTCGAGGACTTCTATAATTTGAAAGTTTTCCTCCTGATAAATATTTAAGGATTGATCATGTCTGAAAATATTTGATAAAGGGATATGATTTTTATCTATATGCAATATTATTTGTATCAGTCCCATGACTAAGAACAGATTTCTGTTACAAGATAACCGTCTGTCGAGGTTCTGCCATAACTGTGTTGGAACATGAATTTCTTTATATAATTATTAATTATCATTATTATTATAAAGAATTCTTAAAATAACATTCTCACTGACTTCAACATGTCATAAACTTTCATTACTGTCTGCTGATTTTATTGGCCTTTAAATCAGCGTACATGTGTACTACTAAAACAGGCTGGTGAAGAGCAGTAGACCATGGTGAATTATGGAATACATCTCTTGGTCCTGCTTTGAAGTGGTATTAGAATGTGGGTTTAGTGTACAGTGTCTGTGTCTGTTACCTGTAGGCTTGCGAATTTGGCAGAACAGCTTAAGACTGTTAGTTTGGGAATGGGACCAGACCCTGTGGGCTGAATTTATAAAGCCCTTTAAGCCTGAAAGATGTGTTAAACAAAGGTTGCATGCGCACAGCTAAAATGCAAAGATGATGATCATTTTCACTCGTATAGCTGTCCATATGCCGACATCTATCATCATCTGTTGATGACGTACTGAAGATTTGCGGCATTCACTGCTGTTTAGATGTTGGTTGGATGTCACTGAAGAGACACAGAGAAAATAATAAATGCTTGAAGATTAGAGAAATTACTGTTTGGCCACCTTACATCATTCAGAAATCCAGCCTCACTGATCTTGCACCTAAGATAGTTTCCTTTTGGAACACATGGGGATCTAATTTTCAATATCACCCTGGCTTTTTGTGAATATAGATTCTGACATTTTGGCAGTTGTGACATCCAGGTCTCATAGTTGAGGAATGATAGATGCATGGATTGATGGATGGATGGATAGATAAATAGATAGATAGATGGATGGATAGATGGATAGATAGATGGATATCTCCATTTGCTTTGGTTTTAGCTGTTTTATCAGCTGCACCCCTCCATTAACAGTGTCGTCAGTGACAGTTTCTTTTGGCCGCTGCCACCTTGAATAACATATTATGATTGACTATAACAAATGATAAAAAATATTGACACATTTCAATGTGTTCATGATTTTAACATGGCAGTTCTACCTTAAGCCCTAGAAACCAACCCATCATAGTCCAGATCCTGTGGCTTTGGAAACTCCCATTTGAATATCCAACAGATCTAGTCTAAAGCATGCTAAAAAAATTTAGGGTTAGGATTAGCTAACTTGCCTTGGTCAGGTCAAATCAACTTGGAGGAGCAGACACTGTGACTGTTAACAATTGAATCTGTAGCTGCTTGCATGACATTATTATTGAAACTTTTGTTGTAGTGGTCAGATTTTATACATTAAGACACTCTTGCAGCAATACCTCTACCTGTATCCAATACTTATTTGATGTGGTAAGGGGAGACGAAGCCAGCATAATTGCTTTGGCAGCAGGGAGAAGTGAAGCAGGAACAATAGAATAATTTGTTCTTTCAGAAAGAGATGGATGAACAGAATAGAGTGGAGGAGCTAGACATTGGTCTACCCCAATGTTTCTGCCATCTAGTTGGACCAGGTTTGGGCCAGTCCCATGGCTTGTGTGTGTTGTTTGCTTGAATTTAGGGATAAAACAATGTGAGGTTTGAAGGTATAACAGTCTCAGAAAATATCAAGGCATACAGTATTTAATTACGAGTTATGTTAGCATGTTATGGTGGGAGAAGTATTCACACGTTTTAGTTTAGAAAAAATATCAATTCCAATCAGTAAAAGTAAAGTTACAAGTAAGATTGCCAAAAATCAAACGCAAGTATCTATTATGACAAAATCATGAGTAGAGTTTTAGTGTTGAAGTTGGTTGATGTGGAGCTCTTTTCAATTATATTGTAAATACCTGCAAATAATTTATATTTTCACAATGGGTTAATCTGTTTAATTTTCCCATTAACTGATTGATTTGTAAAAATATTTCCAAAATATGTGTCTTGAATCTTTACTTATGTCAGCCCCGTGAGGCAGGGAAGTTGGTCTGTATCTTTATGGTTGAAATCTGAGTCATTTTTCGTCAGCAGACATGTTGCCAGCAGTGTTAATTTTGGCAGCTATTTTTGATTTAGTCTTAGTCTTAGTCTTTTGACGAAAATGCATATTAGTTTTAGTCACATTTAGTCATTTTTATCCTTCTTAGTTTTAGTCTAGTTTTAGTCGACGAAAACGAATTACATTTTAGTCTAGTTTTAGTCGACAAAAACAAATTACATTTTAGTCTAGTTTTAGTCACATTAAACTCCTTTTCTTCCATTCTCAGGCCCAGGGACCCCCTGTGTTGTGTCTACAACTGCATATTAGTCTAGCTTTCAGTACTTAGGTTGTCCATTAGATGTCCCTCCTATAGGTCTATAGCAGGGGTTGGCAACCTTTACTATCAAAAGAGCCATTTTGCCCCCTCTTCCACCAAATAAAATTTGTCTGGAGCCGCAAAACATATTTGATAACAAAGCTAATAAAATGTTATATAAAGTTATACTATACTAATCTGTAGATTATTGCATTTATGAAATTATAGAACAACAATAAAGAAAACTGTTGACATTTTATTTATTTTTACCTGTTACAACAAAGGGAAACACCAAATGCTTATGAAGAGGAGAAGAAAATACACAGGCAAGTGTAGGCCTACTTTGAAATAAATTAAACGCAGAACTATGTAGGGTTATTAGAGTCATCCCCATATTTGTGGGAAATGTATGAAATAAGAAGTACCCTATTTTGAAATAAATAAAAACATATAGCTGCAGCCTATATATTTTAGTTGGCGTTGGCGAAATGTGAAAACAAAAAGTGAAAGCAGATCAGACCAGAGGAGGAAACTGAAGCTGGAGCTCGGTAGAAACCAGCTGCAGCCTCTGCTCTGATCCAGAAGCTGCGGCGCTGATCTCAGAGCAGCTGAGACCAGAGAAACTCTGTGTTTTCACTGTTTCCATAGTTAAGAAGCGACCGGTCAGTCAGTGACGGCCTGCTTCATGTGAACGAGCTCTCATCTCACTGTGTCTCTCTGAGCGAGTGCGCGGGGGCGGAGCCTCGGGACCGGTGAGCTGTCTGGGAGCACACACACACACGCACACACACAGACACACACACACTCGCCGCTCCGGGTACATCATGACGGCCTGATACGATTATGTTTTTAAAAATTGTTGTGACTTAGTCAACCGCCTACATTTTCGTTTCGTCTCGTCTCGTTAACGAAAATTAAAATAGATTTCGTCATAGTTTTTATTTTCAAAGATCCATTTCGTTACGTCTTCGTCTCGTCTTAGTATTGGGAAAAGGGGCGTTAACGAATATTTTTCGTTATCGTCAACGAAATTAACACTGGTTGCCAGCCTCTGTGGTGTGGTAAATAAAATCAATGGTGTGTTTTATGATCAACGTTTAAATGTTTTTGTTGTGTCCCCCCCCCCAATATGTGTAGTGTATCCTCTTGTGGCAGCAACTTGGCAGCCACATTTATTACAGTTCATTAGAGCCAATTGTATACTTTCATACTTGAAATGTGAAAATTTATATTGTCAGTTTACCCGAGCTGGGCTAACTAACAATTGAACAGCTTTGGCAAATGTAGTGTGACTCAAATACAAACAAACTGAAGACCAAACTTACATGAATTACAGTTGGGCCTGAGGGAAGTTGTTGGTAATGCAGATAATAGAAATATAGCAGTTACAGTTTGCAGATGTGTTTCTAACCAAAGATCTTTTTGGATGATGACTTTTAATTTTAGAAAATCTTTTGGCATCCAACAGAGTTTTATTAGCTTTTCCCTCCATCCAATTACAGTCTCATCACCCAGGAAACAATTTAATGTCTGTGGAGGGATTTCATCATCACTCCTCCCTTTAGCTCACAGAACCCATCTACCCTCAGGGGCATCATTTCAATGTTAAGCTTTGTTGCTCTCCACTGTTTTCCGTTGGACTTGTGGCCTTTTGCACACAAAACCCAAAAGGATAACTTCTCGATTGCAAAGCTGAGACCGTGCAGAGCTGCAGCCCTCTCAACTAACTCATTTTGTTTTTTTTTGTCCTAAATTGGGATATTGAGCAGTCCTCTTGTCCTGTGATCTTCACAGCCAGATAGAGCCAACTTTTGTTAGTAACGCAGTGTTTGAATGACGCGTTGAAAAGAAGTGGAAGAAAATAGATGCCTGGCTTTGATGACTGTCAAATGAAAATCTACACAGCCTTTCTCAATGGTGCTGTAGGCAACTCTCCAGCCTCATTCTGTCAAACAGCATTTGGCAATTTGGTCATAGCAAAATGATGGAGGAGTTAAGCGATTTTCTTTTTATTTCTCACTGAAAGACCAGTGATATGCCATCGTGTAAAAATGTGGTAAATTAAAATGTGAGAAATGCAGAGCTTATATCACAGACTGTTAGACAAAGTGAGAACCATAGATGAGAGATAAATGCTCTACCTTCTTCTGGGGAAACCAACATTGCGTTTGAAGTGTGCAGTCTTAAATAGCCTGCTGTTGTAGACTTTGATTTTTCATCTCTAGCCTTGTGGAATGAGCCGGCAGAAATCTAACCCAAACAAACCTGCTTCGAACTAGCCATCACCACTGGGCAGTGAACCGATCTGAACTCTTACCTTTTAATATTTATCAGATTGCAGAACCCATATCTGCAGACATCCCACGGCTCTCCATCGTTTTATCAAAGCACTGACTCTAGGTTGAAGCCGCCGGTAGTCATCTAGCAAGACTGGCTTCGAGTTAGTAGATGAAAGTTCACCTTGAGGGCACGGTTTCAGTCTTATCTGTTATACCGATTCTGCTGGGCACACATTTGTCTCAGTCCACAGTGTTTGCAAGACATCTCTTTGGGAGTACTGGGCAGCGGCATATGCAAGCCAGTGGTGCCTTTGCCTTTATGACTCCCAAGAGTGAAGCAGCCTCTGCTTCAACTGCCTTCGACTTCGACTGCCAGCAAATCAAGGGAGGGTGTAAAATTGCTCTGAAACATTAGGAATGAGAATGACCAAAGGAGTGAATTAGGCCACGGTGAATCATTTTATGCCACCCCCAGCTCCTACCCACTCATCTGTCCCTTATCATTTCATTCTGCCGACGGTGTCTTGTGTTGCTCTGAAGAGTTTAAAAACCCCTCCCTGGGGCTTATCAACATGAATTTCATGTGTTTCCATCAGCACCCTTTATAACTCATAGGCTCAATGTTAATGGATTTGATAATGTTATATTGAGGCTAAAAAACTAAATATGACAGCAATGTAGCCTATATGAGTTTGCTTGTTCTTGTTTTGCTGGTGCAAGTTAGCTGAACAGGCAGCATTGCTACAATATTTTCTCTCAGTCTGTTGTCTTCAAATATGAGTCACCAGTACAAAACTAAGGTTGTCAGTCATTAACAAAAATAATTTGTATGTGCATGATAAAAGGCTGTTCTTTTTCTCAACAAATGATAATTGCAACCCTGTCTGCTCAAGATTACGTTTCTGTATAACTTACCTGCATCAGAGTATGTTGTAGCAAGTTTAATTGCTACCATTACAATTGGCTAGAGGTGTTAATTCTGTTGACATAATGAGGATATCTAGTTTTATTTATGAATTTGAAAAGTCAAAAATAAACCTGCAAAGCCCACTTGTTGTAAGAGTCCTCTGGTGCAGAAATGAAAGGTTTTTAATTTTGTTGTACCTACTATTAAGTCTGAAAATTATGTTGCAACTTTGGCTATAGTTGGGAGAATGATTTCTGTATTTTTACTTTCACTGTCTGATTAAATATAGAAAACAACTAGGCTTCAAGAGTCGTCATGAATAGAATGTATATAAATATATAATGTAAAATTATCTGTAAATTAATCAAGCCATGGTCAGGGGTTCAAGAGTTTATTTCTTTCTCATCTTTGACACTGTCAAATCTTGACAAATGTAATGATGTGAATAGAGATGGGAATCTGTTTTGTGGAATCACATCAAAACAGGGTGTTGTATTTATAAATGCATGCGGTTCAAGAAGAGAAAATGAGGATACCAGAGAGTTTATTTGGCTGCAGAAAGATGAATGGAAGAACAAAGAATGTGCAACTTCAAATCAGAAATGTCTTAGGATTCATGTTTCAGTGTCCGTTAGAGCTAGGGCTGCTCGATTATTGAAAAAATCATAATCATGATTATTTTGGACAATATGGAAATCACGATTATTATGTGCCCTTATTCTGAAGTCTATGCTTTATTCTTTAAATGACTGTAACCGGAAGTGTCACTCACTTTCGGTTCAGGTTAACACAGATAACGGCTGCGTGTCTTATTCCTCCGTGAAACCAGGATATCGGTTCCTGGTTATTCAAACCCTTAATGATGGCAACCCAAACACTCTCCAAAAAAACACGTTGTAACTGAGAACTTTGAAATTTCCTCTAATTATTAAATGTCCCCATCTGCCCCCCCACACATGCGCGTCTCTTTCAAAAAAAATGCCAAATAATCGTTTCAACTCGATTACAGTAGTTTGGAGATCATTTGACCCCATAATTAAAATCACAATTAAAATTTGATAAATTGAGCAGCCCTAGTTAGAGCCCCCACTTTGAAATTTTTGAAAAACACTGACTTTGTCAGGACCAATAGATGCACGGGCACCAAAGTCCTGAAGAGGCTAATGTCATTTCTGAGGTTACATGCAAACCCCTGTCTTGCAGGCCATAGAAATGTTCAAAAGGGTTAAATAGGGCCAGATGCTTGTTGAGTAATCCAGACCTGTATCTCAAGGCAGGTCAAAATGTCTTTGAGTGACTGTCTCATTCCAGACCTGGTTACTGCTCGGTGCACCTCCATCAAGTCCATTGAGAAATAATTCCAGAGAGTCTGCGGTGAGGATTCTCTGTCTCTGTCCTAATCTTAGTAGACGAATAGAAAATCATATGTCTTATTAGGGCACACAGTTTACACTTTCTGACACAACATGCTTTCTTTCTCTCTGTTGAATTAATGTGCAAAAGTGTATTTTATGGACATCTGTGATGAGTTGCTGATCTCCAACACTCTCTCTTTTGCACTTATATACATATAGCTGCCATCAGTTTTCCACAAGCAGTGATCAGGGTACTATTTTATCCTCCATTATACTGTATAATGGGATTTGAGGACAGTTAGACAGTTTGGGTAAATGCAGCTCAAGTCTCGTCTTCCACGTCCATGATTTGTAAATATTCAAAATGGCTTAATGGCCAACTCCACTTAATCCACAGCTACAACCAAAACATGGACAACACAGTAACAGAACATGGATTAAAAATGTTTATTCAGTCCTATGAACTGAAAACATAAGAGCTATAATCAACAAACTCCTATTTGAATGAATATGTGAGCTGCCAGCTTTGTTCAGACTGTAGCTGACCTTATAAGAGGGTTATTTATAACAGGAAAGTAACTTTAGGAGAAACATTTAATATAAACAGTACAAAACCACTCAGACATTACATTGGTGATATATTAATACCCAGCATCAACACACTCACACCACCATCATAATCATACCACTTAAACACACACACTTACACAGCCTTTTACAACAAATACAGGCAGATCAAATATGCTTACTATTTTTTTCTTTTCACGAATTGTAGTTTTTTCATTTTAATCTACCATTTGAGGCCAGGGCAATAAGGGCTGCCAATCTTCCTCTATAATATCATTTAAATTCCATTCTTTATTTTATAATATTTGAATTATAATAGTTTTTTTTTAAAGAACGTTTTAATAAAATGTTGCGTGTTCTATTTGATTATTTTGTCATACCAGCGACAGTATATATGCAAAAGTTTGTCTATATCTGTATATATGTCACACCGAAGGCAGTTTTTTTGGTGTGTCCACACCCTTTCTTTATTTTATCTGTGTGTCTGTATGTCTGTCCTTGCCTGCATGTGCACAGAGGATTTCACGGTATAAAAAAAAGTCCAGGCTGTTCATATTTCAACATTTTAATCATACTAAATTGCTCATCCCTTTATTTAAACATACTTAATACAACTACTTTAATCTGCTCATCTTACATTACTACATATCTTGTTACACGCACGCACACACACGCACACGCACACACGCACACGCACGCACGCACGCACGCACGCACGCACGCACGCACACACACTGACTTGTCCAGACTATCTTTGTTTTTCTCCCTGACTTTGAGGTTCTCCTCCTTACATACAAGTCTCTGAATAGGCTAGCACCGAGTTACATAACTGACTCTTTACAATGTGAAAATGAAAACGTTGGGAACCTATGTAAAATAATATTTGTTCTGCAAACTAATTGTTTTGTTCAAACATTTTATCTTTTACAATCATAAAACCTTCTAATTTTGAGTTCTACAAGTTCCAAACAATAAAAGTTGTGACAGCTAATTATGCTTTGTAAAGACAAGAAACAAAACAAGTTTAATTTACAATATTTAAAGCATGAAACAATAGTTTGACTCTTAACACTTGTCTTTTCTGTATCCTTGAAGTTGTGACTAACAAACGCATGATGGACATAAGTTATTCTTGACGACTTTGGTCTGCTTATCATCTGGATCATTGTCCTGTGTAAAACAAAGAGGTTGTATCAAATTAACATTGAATACTAGCTATCACTCTAATAAACATTATGAGCATTTCTGATTCTTCAAGCAAGCAGTGAAAAGAACAGTGTTCTACTTTTGGGCTAGCTCATTAACAAAAGTGTATAATCAGGTCAAATGGTTTTTTTTTAGATTGTGGCTCGTTTGACTATTGGCCAAATTTCTACACAATACAACACAATACACATTAGGGATGTTATGATTCAGAAAACCACATCCAAAAAAATACCTCCAATACTACCATACTGCAGTAGAACAGTAGTACCTGGTCATGCATCGGTGAATACAGGTATACATTCACCGATCCCATACTAAGTCCTGACGGTATATTAGTTTCACCTACAGTACATACAACTGCAATTTTCTTTCCCCTGACATAAATTCTTCACCGCTCTAAAACAGTAGTTGTGCTAATTCTCTACAACACAGTTTACATGCACCCATGACCGAGGGTAAAGCCCCAAACTGTACTTACCAGGCATGTAAGGTAAAACTCCTCCCAATAATCACAAACAAATATTGATAGACCTTTCAGACGTGTTCTCCTCCGATGCAGTGCAATGTCAGATGTCTGGAAATCAGGAAAAAGTGATTAGAGAGGTGCTGCTCATATTTTGTCATCCGTCTACTGTAGACAGATATCCCTAAAATGTTGGTGTCCTGCACTGTCTCTTGCAGATAGACACTGCTTGGCCCGAGCTTCTTCTCCGACTTGTTCGTGTGAATATTTTTGAAACTATACATTTCCCCATCACTTGCTTCTTGTGCCCTGTGATCCATAAATAGGGGGATGATCGACACAGTATTGGCTGTGGTTACTGAGGTGGTATGAGGGGACTCTGGAATGTAATTCAAAGCTTTTTCAAGTGTGACAATTGGCCTCAGACACTGCTCAGTGACACAGAAGATGAGCCACCAGTCAGACATGTCGCCCAAGTAGCCAACTGCTGAAAGTGAGAATTCTTGAGTTGGGAAGTGCTCTGTAGTGTTTTGCTGAACAGAGGTAAACCGAGAGAGAGAGACTCAATTGAAAGAAACTCATTTAGCAGCATTGACCTTTTCTAATAGAGGTGGGGTGTATTGTTCCAGTTTAATACTTCAAGACAGCACAGTGGACAAATGGGACTGAAAACTATTAGATACTAAGCTTGTGAAAAGCCACTTGATGGGAAACAACAGGGAATTTGCCCTTAAGAATGTGATGGCAAAATCTAAAAGGAACAATTACATTAAATGAAAAATCTCTGCAGTGGGCCATCAAGTCACGGTCACTTCCCTTCTGTCCTGTCATAACTGTTATCCTTCCTTCTCTTCACATCGTTAACCAGGGCCCTCTTTTTCTCTGCAGGCTCCTCTCAGCAGTATGTAATGCCTTGTATCTCTTGGTTGGGACAGGGAAGATTAACATAAACAGTTTCTACGAGTGGATTGCCTGACACACTGAGGTCTTCATTTCAATTTTCCCTCAGAGACTTGAATTATCAGTTAAATCACCCAGCCTGTAGAGTTCACACCAATAAGCATTTCAATCAGAGATGCGGCCACTTGCTTAAATAATAACTGCACATGCTCCAGTCTGCTGTGACACATCTTCTGTCTACCGCATTTGGGTTGCAGATGTGCTCTGCAGTGAGAAGGTAAGAAGGTAGGTAATAAGTAAAGTGATTTGCATATATACTTCCCTTCGTGAATGGCACAGGTGCCTTGTATTGCCCATCACCATGAGGAAATAAAGCTTCAGACAATTTTCAGCATCTACAGTAAGATAGAAGCGATCGGGATATAATTCTGTGGGTCAGCCTCTAAGTATCTTCCTGCTTTCCAAGACAGTGACTTTTGGGTTGAAATTGTCAAAAAAATATCTGAGGTTTAAAGAGAATGAAGAACTTCAAAGCTGGATTAAGCCAGTGTTATGAAAACGCACACTGGTTTAAAGCTGAGACCACACAGTCAATTTAACAGTTTAATCAAAATATATTCTGGGGCTTGCACGGTCACATCTACCCACTGAGGAAGAGTCGAAATCAAATTTGCAGTAACTAATTTTTGCTTTTTTGCTACTTTTGTACTGTATCCAGAGTATCTGAGTAAAAGTATATATTATCAGCAAAAATGAGCCCTAAAAAAACTGCACAAAATTTTCACTGGAGAGAAATAGGTTTTGAATAATACAATGAATAATATGACTTGTAATTATGGTTTTAGATAAATTTGATACAGGAAAAAAGTAAAGTATTTTCCTGTAAGATGTAGTGAAGCAGAAGTATAATGAGAAACTCAAGTCGAGAACAAGTGTCTGAAATTTGCACTTAAATCTTTGAGACTGCCACTTTTTTCTCTCCAAGTTACACCATGGTGTTTGAGGCTGTGGCCCACGGATACAATTAATGTTATTGATATTTACAAACTGGATGACCGTGAGATTCCTTAAAAAAAAAATCCTGTCTTTAGTTGGTCCTACTGCACACCAATCCCATCTCATTGATGCAGCTTCACATTAAACCATTCAACTAATAAAACATAAATTGTCTCTTATTATGAAGTAGTGTCCCATTAAGGGAGCAATGGGAAAAGGAGGGGGGCCACAGTGAGCTGTTAGTTGAGGGGCGGCAACTTCTCAAAAAGGTTACACTGACTCATGCTGTGTGCAGCAAAAAATCCCCTATTTACATTTGAACTGTTTAAGATGGGGCTTTTGTAATTGTTGGATTAAGTTGGAAAATGTCATTATCAATAATGTATCCTATTATTTTGTTAAATTTTTAATAAAACCTCTGATACTGAGAACTCTCAAATATGTGCTGAAATATCTGTGTTGAATTAATGGACTCAAATATTTCTGTTTTTCAAAAAAAAAGCACAGATAAGAATATTAGTTAAGGCCAGAGTCTAAATTAAATTATTGCAGTAGTTTAGTTAACATTTTAATGATAGCCATCCTTATATTGATGTTTCTCTTTCTCAGAGAAGATGGAATAAAAACCTTTTCAATGTCACTGTGCACAAGCTGGTACAGTAATGAGGTCTTTCAGGCTTTTTTAAATGTACACCCTCGTCTCATGCGACCATCTGTAGCCTCATGATACTCTAGTGTGGCCTCAAAAAGTGGTTCTATTTTTTGCAACAGCAGGTCCTTATTGTCGTGCTGCAGCCCTGGGACTGCAGGCAATCAGCTACCCATTTATATAGCCGGTCAAAAATAGTAATCACATCAGAGTACTGAAATAATATCAGTCATCAGGGAGCCGAACAAAGATCTCTCTGCAGGTATAGGCTTATTGGAGGATTCTATACCTGGCATAATAAGGAAACTGAAGCGAGTGGCAAAGGGATCAACCGATTACTCCAGACATAGTTCCATTTACTTTTCCTTTGATCTCCACAGACAGAAGCTGCAAAATAGACACGATGCAGACTAAAGCAGAATTGGTTTGGCACCAAGATTAATGTGATGTGACAGCACAGTGACCCGTCGGGTACAAGGCAACATTTAAAAAAAAAAAGTCCAAAAAGTAAGGGGCAAAACCTAGACATCCTGCAGTTTATCACTGAGCTGCAGGGTGGCAGCATATCATGCACTCTGTAGATGTGTGATGTTGCCTGCGAGGGCCTCTGGGATTTATTTTGGCTCATTTCGGCGGTGATGGGTAGTGTGATGTGGCAGCGTACTATCTCTATTGACAGCACATTTATCACACTTTGTCTCTGATAGCATTCATTTGCATGGGCCCATCTCCAGTCGTGTAGCCGGAGGTTGTGGTGACAGTATGTTCATTTTTGTCCTAAAGCCACACAAATAGATAAACATTGCCCAACAGGAGTATGTGCACTCGTATAGATTGCTGAAACATGTCATCCCTTTATTGCTTATTCACACTCTTTATTATGGGAAATGTTTACAATGCAGTGACACATTAGCTTTATATCTCACTTCACAGTATAAGACAAAAGAACACTTGACTTTGGTAACGGATTCATAAATTGTATAAAGATTTTTTTCTCAAAAGTAATTCTAAGAAGTCATCTTTGACAGTGAAGAAATGGCCTATATACTGCACGTATGGTGGCCAAACAGTTTAATAATAATAGGAAAAGTAAATGACAAATACAGTAAATATGCAGTGATATATCATTTGCTGGACAGCTGTGATGAACAGCCATGACTGGTCACATTTTTCAGAGGGATAGAGAAAAGAGTCTGATGCTACTATTTTACTATCCTTATCCTTTGCGAGCAGTTTTAAAGAGGATTCTGTTTCTGTCACTATGGCTGCAGGAGAATGGTTGCGAGTGTTGCTCATTTCTTGTTTCTCAAGATAGAGAGGCCAATTGGCTGTTTGGAAAAGAAAGCAAGAAAATAAGGACGGAGAGAAGCTCTTGCTAACTACTAAGCTTCGGTAACTAGCAGATCTGAATACCAATCACTATTCCCCCTTAAGTTGCCAGCGTCTGAGTGAGCTGTGAGAGCTTAAAGGGATAGTTCACCTAAAAATGAAAATTCACTCATTATCTACTTGGCTCTATGCCAATGGAGGGGTGTGTGAAGTGTTTGAGTCCACAAAACACTTTCAGAGTCTCAGGGGTAAAGAGAGTTGCAACCAAATCCAATAAAATCCTTCTTCAGACCTGATAAAACAGAAGAAAAAACATGACATTCCTCTATACCTCTCCCATGGTGTCATCCAAGTATCCGGAAGCCCTGACATCTGAATTCAACTTGAAACGGTATCATTTACGCCATGTTTTTATCCTTAATGTCCTCTGATATCCTACTCTTGAGCTGCATTCACGTTCGGGACATTCCAGGCCGGGGGAGGCACCGCCCTTATCGGTAGGATAAAGATTATTTTGTAAACCTGTGACACTAGAGTATTATCTGGGCAGATAGTCGGCTCCGACTGGCCTCAAATCGGGAAAGTCTGCGTCATTGTTGGAAGGGGTAAGGAGTGGGTAAAAAATCGGCCTGATTATCCTTAGATGTGAACTAGCCCTCGGCTAAACTAGCAGAAGTTGAAATGTACACACAGACACACACACACACACACACACACAAACTAAAAGGTATGTTGTTATAGTGAGCATGTACTGACAAACAATGTAAAGGGCAAAGCTAATGAAGTCTTTGTGAAGTATAATAGACACAATGTATGAAGTTTAGTTGTAGAATAAGTGCTGCTTGAAGAAGATTGATTATTTTATTTTTATTTTATTGGCTGCTGAATCTACAATCAGTTCCCTCTCATATGCACCAGAGTGACAGCATGCACTACCATGGGAGCACACCTAAAGGAAAATGTAAGAATGGGCTCAACCTGCTTACAAGAACAGAAAAATACTAATGGATGAAAGGTGGTCCACTGAAGTTCAAGATTTCTCCAGGTGCCGCCAATGGCTGGTCCAACTTTGACAGACGTGTGTCCGTGTGTGAGAGTGCTGCTCAAAGCTTTGCAATTAAAACAGTTAAAAATGCAAAAGATAAGTGTAGAACAAACATTTGATCATTATGGAATTGTGTTGGAGCACATTCATTGCGAGCCACAACAGTCCAGGCTGTCCATGGCAAACAATGAGAAGGACTGATCTGTTTTACTCTGTTCACAGAATCCCTGCAGGTGTGTGATTTTAATGTTGACACTTAAATGGTCATTTTAAGAGCATCTGCTATCAGTGTGATAAAATGTTTAAATGGATTTTGTAATTGTGAAAATGGATGTTTGAAAAACTCTCAAGGATGAGTGAGGTGAAAAGATGCTTTGGAACCTTGATATCCAATCAGCACAACTCAGATACCAAGCGTGCTCCATTTTGATTTATTAACTCACATTAATGATAGGTCAAGAGGGCATGTAATAAATTAAGCTTACAGTAACTTTTAAGAACACCCTCTACTGGATCACAAGGCCAAGTACTATTGCTGTATAAAGAAGATTGAATTTGAGCACTTGAATGAGATTACAAATTAAAGTCTCAGTCCAGTGTACATACATTTTTGTATGTCGTAAACTTGATTCTGCTCCTGTGAATATAACCACTGAAAATGTGTAATTTAAAGTCAGGTCTCCAACTGTTATTTGACCAGAATAGCACAGAGTATATAGTGGTGTGACCATATTGTGTGTAAGTAGTTTTAAAACCTTTACATCACTTCGTTGATCTTCAGGACAAATACAAATCACCCATACTTGGTTTAACAATAGAGGAAACATAAACTGGATGTAATAACGCACAATACTGTGACCATGGCATCTCAGTTGTCTGACAACAATGTTTGAACAATGTTTTGCTCTCGCATTTTAGTGCGACTCAGTTCTGTTACGCTGGAACTCCTTAGATTTGTACACTTGAAGTTTTTTTCGTTTAGTTTCTCCCTTTCACCTTCCCTTAGCATCATAATAATAATAATTGGCCTAAGCTCTTCTTCAGCCTGTTAGATGTATGAAAGTTATCAGGCCAATTGGCTTTCCACTTGAGCATTAAAAAGTAAACATAATAAAAAAAGGTTGTTTACTGTTGTTTTCTGTTTTCAGACATTTAGCCTATTTTCTTCTATTTACTTCTACTAAAAGAAGCTTCTTTGGAAACTGTCATAACTTGAGTAGGAGTACACATCAATTTGTATGGGTTAGAACAATACTTGGCTATGCAGCCTGCATTTGTATGGATGGACTTAGTTGTGAGACTGGTAGGGTTGAATACTTCCAACATCGCGTTCTCTCCAGCAAAAGTAATAATCCTCTGGGAAATAATTTAAGGTTACATTTTTCACTTAGTAAACAAACGTTCACTGTCACGGCTCTACAGAATTGGAGCAGATGTGAGTAGGTGAGCTCACATCCTCAATTACTATGTTGCTGCTTTTTCATCAATTAATACAATCAGTCAGACAAATTTTAATTCCCTTTTTATTTAGAAAGCGCTGTAAGTTACAAAATAAGGGTTTCAACCCCACCCCCAGTCACTCACATAGCGACACAGTCAGATACGAGGAGCAGAAGCAGTTTGTGCATGTGACGGCGTTAAGTGCCTTTTGTTGAAGAACATTGGAAACAGCGAAAAATATAGAGTTTCTCTCTAGTCCACAGCTGCTCAATGATCAGCAGGTTGGTTTGAACCGAGCTGGAGTTATTGTGTCCTCATCCGCTCTCCTGCTGACCTGCTGCCACTTTATCTAATAAACACCAATCAGTTATCAGGACCTGATCAGTACATGAAGTAACTTAGTGTTTGTTTGATTCACTCCAGAGTTTATGAGGCTTCGTCAACACGTTGTGCTCCGTACAACAGGAGAAGTGACACAAACAGCAGGAGTCAGTGTTAAAGTGACCGAAGTGATATCGAGTCAACACCACAAATTAATAATTGAGTACATGATCGTAAGTTTGTCAACTCGTTCTTTTTAAGTGGGAACTGGCACAACACTGATTGAAAGTTTGTCATCTAAATCATACCCATCCCACCCTGTTTACCGAGCTCGTTACATATACCCTTAGCCAAATGTTTAATATTTTTTCCGAAAACCAGAGTCCATTTTATTTATGTTTTTTGTTGTGTGCATGGTTTATTTTATTCATGGTTTATTTATTGAGGACATTTTTTCAATTCTAGTCAAATGTCAGGCTGAATAATCTTAAGAACTTAAAGTTCTTACCAAGTTCTTGCCAAAAACTTTACCCGTAAAACATTTAAGATGTGAAAAAAATATCAATGTGTTGCGTTTTATGTCGTTGTAAGTGGTGCTCCTAAATTTTGTGCTGGTGCCCAGTGCTATTAGTGGAAAAAGTCTGGAGCCCTGAAATTTGCTGTAAATTGTTTAAATATGGGGGATATGTTAATAATTGCGTTGCAGGTGTGCCCCTAAATGTTCTTCATGCGCTCCTTCAATTTTCAGAAGAGGGCTACAGTGCTCCTATAGTAGAAAAAGTTTTATTTTGGCACAAGGTGTGTCCATGCTTGAAGTTTCTATTTAGTGCAATGTATTCTCAGCAGGACATCAACAACAAACAGAAATGATAATTTTGATAATGTGTCAGAGTGGGTGATCCCGTGGACAATAATGCTTTGTGATGGCACCAGGACGCAAATCAAGTACGGTTTCTTTCTCTGCCCTTCAGTTGCCCTACATTACTAAGGCAGAAATACTGCAGCTGAAATTCCTTTGCGGCTCTTTTATTCACTATATGACCACTTTCCTGATGGGAGCTCCTGAAAGCTACCACTGTAACACATAAGATAAGCTCTTTGTATTGTTATTGATAGTCGTTTGTGTTTTCCGTTTTTTTTTTCTTCTTCCAAGTAACAATTTAGCTCAACTTCAATTATCTATTAAAAAAAGGCTGGGGGGAAATTCCTAACTGAATGTGAATTCAAAACGAGCACTGCACTGGAAAATAGAAATATCCCTCCAAAGTGAAATATCACTCTAAAGTGTGTGTGTGTGTGTGTGTGTGTGTGTGTGTGTGTGTGTGTGTGTGTGTGTGTGTGTGTGTGTGTGTGTGTGTGTGTGTGTGTGTGTTCAGTTGCAGCATCCGTGGGGAGGCTTTACTCATCTAATCACCTCTCTCCCCTGAGTCGGTGTGCTAATTAGGTCTAAAATATACATCATAGTTTCCCTCATCTCTTTAATTAAAAGTTGATGGTAGTTATTCAGCTATCAAGTGATATGACACTTTCATGTTTGGAAAAATGTCCTAAAAGTGTCTTAAATGACATTTTAGGGACAAAAATACCCAATTTCATGGGAAGATTGAGTCCAATTATTTTATGCTCTGAAAATGTGCCTTGTTGCCTTTTTAGGCGAGTGCTTATACAAAGGGAATAGCTATGTAACTATAAATGATGAAATCATTCACAGAAGAACAAGATCTGACATAGGATGATAGTTTCAGGCACTGAGTGGTTGAATACATTTGTATCATTCAGTTACTCATTAAAATGAGTGTTTGCAAGGTGCAGAGGTTTTCACTGTATGACTTGCACTACATAGGGTAATGAGGATGATGTGAAAGGGAGCTTACAAAACTGTTTCTTAGCATGAACCAAAGAAGGCGACGGAACTCAATTAGTATTCATCATCAGCCTCCTAAAGGGATAGTTCACCCAGAAATGAAAATTCACTCATTATCTACTTGCCACTGATGAAGGTGTGGGTTAGGGGCTTGGGTCAACAAATCATGTATTAATTAATAATTCTGGAGTTTCAGGAGTAAACAGTGTTGCAGACAAATCCAATACAACTGAAGTAACTGGTGACAAATTCTTCAAATGTAAAAAAAATTGCACTGAGAGCACCCCATCAGTCCTAGTCAGGCAGTTTTTAGCTTGTGAACACAACTGATGAACTAATACCGTTAATGATACTGATACTTTTCAGCTGAAAAACCTCCTACCTGAACGTTTTACCATTCAGGTTTTATTAAAACCGTTTCAGAGAGCAGTTGATTCAACTGAACATTTGCCGGCTGCAGAAAGGACACTATACTTCATTTTTATTGCATAGTTAGACCCACACCCCTCACACATCCTGACCCTGGGTCTGTGTATGCTTATGATCTTTAAGATCACAATTGTAGACTGTGAGCTAAGAGCAGCTCCTCTCTGAACACAGAGCTCTGCACTCCAGCCCACACAGATCATTTTATAGTTAAACATAGGTTAAACATGGGCTAGCATGATGTTTGCTTTCTTCAATACCTGTGTAGCGAAGTTCAAAACTTTAGTTTGAAATTAAATAACTGATTATTAAAAATATTTAATAAGTACATCTACACAAACAAAACACTGTCCAGTTTGATTCAATGTATAGTTTGTTTTTTCAACAGTTTAATGCCAGTTATCATATTTGCACTTGCAATTTCCTGCAGTAGTTGTAATGGTTTGTGGCCTTTCCCATGGGAGATTCATATTATGTACAGACCATAGGGTACAGACACACACACAATAGACACACACACACAATATGCATGTGCACATTTAAAGAGCTGTGCAGCTGTTGAGCGTTTTTTCAGTTTTTGTTGTCTATTTTTATATCAAGACAGTGAGACATGATGAATCCTTTTATCTCACAGTAAACAGATTCCCCAGTTGGTCTTCTTCTGTTGCTTTTTTTGACAGAGTAGTAGCTCAAGGTTTATGCTGCCCCCAGTGGTTGTGAGTTCATTTGATCTTTACAAATTCCTGTGAAAAATATCTGGTTCTCGAGCAACTAAATGATAACAGCTGTTTTTGTCAGTCTGCCTATTGGAACTTTAGGCAGGAAAGTCGATTCATCCAAGCTTTCTCCAGCTGCTGCTGTTAAACATCGAGAGCACTAAGCCAAAATCCAAAACAATGAGCTGAAAGGCAATCAAATACTCCCAAGAGACAAAGACGGTGATAATTCTCTGTTGGATCTTCACTATGAGGTCAACTTTCAAATGGCAAATACTTCATTACTTTATCGATTACTAAGTTTGTAGTATGATGGGATAATCTCTCACTTGCACTAGTTCAGATCCATGACGAGGTAAGTGATGTACCATATTGTCTTTTTTTTAACTAAACACTGGGGCACAGCTGAACAGTTTTAATCCTACACACAATACTTCAACGATTACCTGCAGTGAGAGTAATTGCCCGTGTGTGGTATCTCTAATATGCATTTCTTGAATGTATAATAAAACGTAAAATCTAAAATTACCTCCAGTTATTAGCATTCCAGTATCTGCGCCATCTGTTCAAGTATTTCTGAGAATAATTAATCCGACTTCCTACTTGGAAAGGATGCTTGTACATGTACTTTCCAGATATGCAACTGAGAACAACGCTATTAAGAACACATCATCATCACACATCATAATCTAAGTATTAAAGATTCACTATTTGTGCATTTAACAAATAAATATTTTTTAGTGATACACACACACACACACAAGTAAAATGTGCATCAAAGTTGGCAAAATTGTCGGCTGTTTGGATCTTCACTTTGAATTGAAGTAAACCTGTATTCTTCATACCCTATGGGCCAGCAGGTGCTGGTTCACTGAGTGACTGATGTGAGGTCACAGGTTGAATGTGAATTTAATGAAGAGGTTCCAGACAGCAGATCACATCAGGTCACTGTGGCAACACAAACATAAAGAGGGTCATGTTGATGTGACAAACTCAGGTCACACAGCTCAGGTCTCTACATTTGCTGTGGCTGGACTAAAGTAAGAGCTTCCATTTTCCAGCGTGAGATTCGAAACACGAGTGACCTTTCATTTGTTCCTTTTGTGGCCTGAGCTTCATAAAATGACCTGCAGCAGATTTAATCTTCGGTGGGGAGGGTTTGGGAAGATGGGAAAAAAAGACTCTTGCTGTGGCAGGTCAAGTTAAGACAGTGCACGGTTCACCTGTAGTGACGGTAGTCTAGAGGGGTAAAAGAGCCCCTCGCTGTGCTTGATATTCCCAAATTCTACAAGAATGTCTTTTGTTAGACATTAACACGCCTGGAGACTCTGAGGTTCACTCTCTGCAGCCTCAAACCCTTGACCCTGATATGAGTGATGGAACCGCACCACACTCAGCATTGTGAGCAACCAATCACCTTAGGTTTTATCAGATGGTTGCACAGGAGCTATGGAAATACAGCAGACCTGCTGACACGCGTCCGCTGCCTCAGCCCAGCGCTGCACACTGTTTGATCCCTTGATGGAGATCAATTCCTTACCAAACATCATTTATCAGAGCAGAGACAGTTCCAATCAACTTTAAATCACTTAGTGGTACTTGAAGTGTGTTTGACCATCATGAATCCATGGAGCTCGAATGCAGGCAATTTAAAATCAAATTTTCTTCACACTATTAGTGCACAGCTTTTTTACCCATTTATCTAGTGCATCTTATTTTAATCAATCTGATTTGTACCAGGATAGCTGTTACAGCAGCATATTTATGTATGCAATTTTTTTCTGGTAACCCTGGCAGACATGATTTGAGAAGCAGAATACTATGCTCTGGCTTTTCATAGTGTGCAATAGGTGGCAATATTAAGTTCAGCCTTTTTCTTCTTTATTCAGTTTATTTGTGGGTGGCAATCAACGTAAAGGTGCATTACCCCCATCTACTATATCTTCTTCTTCCTGGCCACCCAACAACATCTTCAAGCACAATACTAATAATACTCCAGGCTATTTGAAAATATTGATGAAACCCAAATCACACATTTTTTAGAAGGATGTTTGCTTTGTTGTTTCAGAATGTTCTATGATACTTAATGACCACGTATAGGCAGCAAAGCAAGATTAAAGTACAACATCTGATGTACTATTAAATCATAAAGTTGACATGATAAGAAAAACTACTAGCCAACTGTTGCCTGTCTTCACATCCATTTTAGCTCTGTTTTTGTCTTCACCATCTCCTCAAAGAAATGTGCTCTTTTATGTGCTAAATGCTCCACTGTGTCCATCAGCTACATGGCAACTTGAGAATAGAAGTGTATCATCATGACTGTGTGGAAAAACTGTAGTTTTCTGCCTCTATGCCTCCCTTGAGTATTAACTAAATGAAACTATAAAGTCATACCCTTCTTTGATTGAACGCCATCAATATGCACGCTGTGGTGGGGGACTGCAAGAAATCTTTTTTTTTCTTTTAAAGAGCTCTCAAGCTGTAAAATTCGAGGAGCACTGCCTTATGCCACTGTAATAATTTCACAGTATAACTCAAGTTGTTACACAGAGCTATAGTTCTTTTTTATAATCTTTTTGTTGCATCCCTGGCTCCTCTTGTATCTGTGTTTATGAAGTGAGATAAGATGGGGATCAAATCAGACAGAGGTGCAGGCGAAGGTGCTTGAAGGGCGACTTCAAGGCACTAAATTGAGGGTGAAGACGCTCTAATCAGCTGAGATTGACAGACTCCTTTCGTGTAGTGGAGTGGTTTCGACAGGAAATGCTAAGGAGCCTCAGAGCTTGCATCAGAAACATGCAGATATTACCACTGAGAAGAAAAGTTAGCAGACATAGTGGTTTTGAAACTTTTGTGTCATCACCATTTAAGAAGCATTCTAAAGGCCCCGATCCCACGGGCAGTGGTTTAAATCTCCCCCTACGAATCGCGACAGCACTTCAAGAAGCTGTTACGTCATCAGCAGTCATGACAGGACATCAGTAGTCGTCTTTGTAAACAGACGCGACAAAACGTTTTGCCAGGGATGTGATTGTAAAAACATTATTGAGATCTTAAATATACCAATTATTTTGCTTGCAGTTACTAAAGTGGCAAACGTATAATACCCCAATAAAATCAATGCTAAACCAGGTGAGTCAATGACATTAGAAATTTAAAAAAGCTTGACTGGTTGGCAATATATCACTTATGAATCACAAGCTCATAGGCTTCTAGCGGTGGTCTGTAGGCAAACCTGCCAGGATGCTATCTTATTAGAGGTGCAGTTCATCTCCGAAACATCGCTGCTATACACGGGTTAAATTAAGTGCATTGTGTATCTTCATGTTTTCACATGATAATCCCATGTGAAAACATGGGATTATCATGCAAAAAAAGAAAAATCAGTAAGCAGTGTATCTGGGAGGGGGTTGGGTGTAGTTGGGGGCATTAATAATGTTGCCACTCTATCCACATACTACAATCGAGAACCAAATGTTATTTTTATTAGAATTTTAACAATATTAACTAACTAGCTCACATTTGGAGATCATGGCCCAGCTTTGGCTTACAGAAAGCCCTTGACTGATGTCCAGTGTGGGACCGGAAACTGACAGATGCAGCGCCATCACTATGAATGCTTCTTTGAACAGCAGGAAGATACAATTCTGTTGAAAATGAGTACAGTGTGACTCTGGGATTTATTTTTCTTACAAACCATCTTTGGCTGGTTTGGAAATCATGTTCGCCCTGTGACAGCCAACAGTTGCATGTTACAGTTTAGATAACTCATGAAATAAATATACTATCAAATGTAGTTTTTTATCCCTCCTCTTTAGTCTGCACTGGCCCTTCACTCTCGAATGACCAACAGAGGTCAAGCCTCCTTGTTTAAAAAACAAGTATTTTTCTATAGAAGTCCATTAGAAAATGACCCTTCTTCTCACTTGATTTCAACGCCTGTAAATACTTTCGCGCAGAGCTTACGATCTTAATCTCTAGTTTCAAGTCTTCATAAATACAGCATGATGTTCATTTAGAAACTATTGGTACCATTTAGATAAAACAAAATACTTGACACAACAGAAATACTCTTGCCATGTTTGAAAGTGATGATAACCTTGAGCCTTTACACACTATTTATTGAGTTTCAGTCAACAACCTAATAACCCTGTGTTGTGTTTTCACTAGAGCCCTCTGGCATGTGTTACACAGTGTTGGCACAAAGATCTCATTGACTTGAAGGAGAAGGGTTTGTTGTTTTTCATGCTGTGATAATGCTGTTCTGATTACAGTAATGTCAAATGCACACATGCAGGGTTTTTAAGGTTCTTAACTGTGAAGTGTCACAGCGTCCGTCCCATTATGCCTGGAGAGAAGTTTTTTAAATTTGGTACCAATGCTCAATGGGACTCGAGGATGAAGTCATTTGATTTTTGGCTATCAATGTGACCATACAAATCACATTTTTCATTTAGTGATAGAAGCTTCTCATAAACACTTTGAGGGAATCTCATTAAAATTAGTGCAAACTTTCATATGGACTCAAAGATGAACAGATCAGATTTAGATTCTGGAAGGTCAAGGATAAAGGTCACTTTGGCTTCATAAAACAGATTTCCTGGGCTCTTGAGCATGAACATCATCCTAAATTAATTCCTTAAAAATCTAGAGTTTTCACTTTTCATTAACTGATTACATTTAAGTCAAATGTCACTGTTACCTTATGAGTCTGAAAAATAGGGAGTTTAGACTAAAACTGAATTGGATGGTGGAGGCATACAACTGCACGGGGGTAATTTTAGTTTTCTTTGGGATTTACTTTTTTGGATATGAAACAAAGAGGTAGTGTTGTAAAATATGGTCATTCACCGTTCTGTCTTTAAAATTCTAAACTGTTTCGTCGTAATCAAAGTAATTTTCCTAGAAAAATCTGTAACATGATCCTAGGAAATAATAAGTGTAATTCTGCTTGGAAACACTGAACCCAGCACAAAGGAGAGATGATGCTCAGATGAGGCAGATCATCTTATGATATGTTTATGAGAAACTATAATGAGAGAATCTGCATCCAGTGCAGTCATGTCCCTAGGGGTTGTCCAGAAAATGAAGCTCTGTACTGTTTGTGATTGCATTTTAGATGGCCCCCTACTCAGCTCTTTGATTGTTCCTGCTGCTGCTGGTCTGGAGGATGCAGATGCTAATTTACCATGTTATTATAGCACAGTATCAACATTCCCATATTCATTGATATTCATTTGGGTTATTAAATAAATAAAGTCATCAGACATATTGGATGTTGGGACATGATTTAAAAGCATGGTGCGGTTCTACAGGGGGTCTATGCAGTGGCCTTGATGCTCACCACTCTCAAGCATAATAAAATAGAACAAAACAAACAGCTTCATCAATCTGACAACACAACCACATAGTGCTGCTGTTGCCCTCATCACAACAGAAATGAGCCACAGAAGAGTTTAATCCAGTTAATACAAAAATGCATCCAGATATTTTTGTTACACTAATTAAATTGTTTAAAATAAAATTCTGCAATGATATCTGAACTAAAAATGATATTTAATCACAATGATAACACTGTTTGCTTGTTCTCCGGTATCACTGGAAAACATGGAAACAAATACTGTGTCCAGGCACGTTCATCACTTAAAGTCCCCTGGAAACTTCTGTTGTTTGGTAACTCATTTCTGAGGACCAGCATTTCTCTATTTATTTCTGCTTTCTGTGTTTGCAGTGTGTGTCTGTGTTGTCATTCAAGGACCTTTTTCTTCAGTTGCTGTTTTTCAGATTGCGTTTGCAGTGAGATTCAGAGCTTTCATGGCCACCAGGGATCCGCCTGTGGAGCTGTTTGGTGATGAGTGCTGGGTCTGATGCTTTGAATCAGTTCTTTTCTCAATTCATCTCTCCTACAAATATGACAGATATGTCATTGTTTTATCATCTGTGTTCATCTGATGTGAAAACATCAGAGTTCCCTACAGGTAGAGAAATTAAAAGTGTGCTCTCTGGTCATAGCTTATGTATAAAATCCCAGCTGAGCGTCTCTCCTTCGCTGTCAGCTGAACACTCTGACTGACAGGAGATAAAGTTCCATCACTTGGTTCAGAAATTGTTTTGCCGTCAGAACTGAGGCTGAGCTCGTCAGTCCAACAGACACAAGCCACACTGCTCCCTAGTTTCTACCACGCATCTTGACTTCTGTCATAGTTTGTCTTTTGGTTTGTTCGTTTTGTGTGATGGATTTTTAAACTTTGCAGTCGATCACACTGTTGCTCCTACATTGATGCAGCCAAAGAACATGTGCAATGATTCGACTGGCGTATCTATGTCTATCTACCTATAAGTGTGAGCCGTGTAATAATCCGACTTAGAATTAGAAACAAAAGGTAGGAATGAACACCACCTTTATAATCTCTAAAAATACAATGAAACAACATTTAGATTAAATCAATGATAACATCTCAGATGAGCAATACACCCACGTCACAGTGCTGTTAATGAGCCAGACTTCCAGTAAATGAGCTAAAATCATGTTAACATACAGTAAATTCAAACTGCAGAGAAAACCCAAAGCACCGGTCTGCCTGCATACCCAGCCTCATATAAAAATGTTGAAAGAAGCTTGGTGCCTAAAAATTGATGAGAAAAAAATAGCTAGCTGTCAGTGTGTAGAGAGTAGACTCGCATGACACTCTCCATACGTCTAAATAATGTGACTCATCTACATTAAATTAGGGCTGCAAATATAATTTATTTGGATAATAGAAAAATCTCTTAATACATTTTTTGATTAATAATTTATTAAAATAATCGAAAAAGATAAAAGCTGCATTTCATCCTATTCAGCAGAATATTTGTAAACAACTTTGTCTTCTTGTACATTGCTCTTTATATATGTATTACAGACATCTGCAACTTAGTTATATAATTTAATTATACTACATATTTTATTTTCTATTCCTGGTTTTCCCAGTTTCGGATATCTAAAATCTATTTCTGACCATTCACAAGTTCAACATGTCTTTAATTTACCTCAATCTAAAATCCCTCGTATAAAGTTTGAACTAGTCAAAATGTTGTTGTAGATATCATGAACATGAACTGTGATTGAAATTAAAGATATTTCAAATGAAGTGCAGATATCTATAATAAAAAACCCCACACACACAGATGGCCGAAATTGTTTGAATTGTACCGGTCAAAGTGTAATGTGACAATTGGAGTTTGGAGTAGTCCAAACAGAATTAGCCGTGGTATGAACCAGTAAACCGAAAGAAGAACAATGGCTTCAACATGTTTTCTCTTCAGGTTCATACCACAGTGGTGCTGTGCGGCTGTTCCATGTGAAATGAGCTTTGCACATTTTGCAGCTAACGGTCTCTGAAGACTTTAATGTAAAGTGTTCCACACCGTTACAGCGGAGTGTGTATCATTAGCCGTGTCTATCTCCATCATTTTACTTCAGAGAGCAGACGGCTTCATCACGTGAGCTACACAAGGAACAGGATTGGTTGGTTTTCTGCCACAACCTCTGGAGATGTTGCTACAGTGTGTACTGTGTATCATAACAGACCAGCCTAATCGATTTTGAAATTAGCTGCCAACTAATTTTATGATTGATTCAATTGTTGTTGCAGCCCATACATATTTATCCCATTTAAGGTTCTGCCTGTTCATCCTACTTATTTACCTCTTCCTCTCGAGGCCTTGCGTGTCTTATCTGTGGAGCCTGTTCTTTGGCCATTGCTCTGGTTACTGCTGAAGTGAACTGAGAAGATGTATGCTAAAGATAAACACTGACCCCTGTTGTCTTGCAGATGACATGTCATTGTTAATGACCTGCTTGAGACTTGTCATAAGAGACTTGATGAAACTACCAACTAGAGGAGGGGAAATTCTCTAACAATAATGACCCATCAGTGTTTCAAGGCTCAATATGTGTGTGTGTGTGTGTGTGTGTGTGTGTGTGTGTGTGTGTGTGTGTGTGTGTGTGTGTGTGTGTGTGTGTGTGTGTGTGTGTGTGTGTCTGTGTGTGTGTGTGTGGGTGGGTGGGTGGGTGGGAGAGAGTGTGTGAAAGCTCCACGAAGCATATTTAAATTCAGAGCGACCCTTCCAGCTAGCCTGGCTGTCATGGGTGAGTAAATCGGGCGACAACAAACAATTACTGTTTATTAACTTTATTGAAGGTGTCCTGGATGATAGCTCAGAAAACGGTGAGGAGATGGGCAGTGTTTGTAGACTGATGTTATTTTAAAAGATGGTTCTGCAAATACAGAGGAACCTGTCATCTGACACAGTGCAATACTTAAAAAAAATGCAATTAGAAGAAAAGTGAGATTTACTGTGTCAAATATTAGTTATGTGCATTTATACTTGTCTGATGTGTCTCATGTCTGCAATTCTGCAGAAGGACATAAAACAATGTCCCTACAGAGGAAGAAACCAAAATTGCATGTCATTGTAAAACAGAGGTTCTTACAATAAGACGATGGGTGAGTGGAGCAGAGAGCTCTCAAATTGTCAGAACAAAGTCATTTATTCAAACACCAAATCCGCTCAGTTTCATGGGACTCCAATGGAATAGCATAAGTGATGCAATCTCTTACAAACCTCCAACATTTATTTAGCTCCTCTGACTTTGCACTGCTTCAAAGTGCTGATTAAGCCTCGCTCACACTTTACCAGTAACACAGGTACAACAACATGAACAAAACTGAGGAGGAAAACATTTTCCGTGAGCTCTTTTTTTGCCACTGCAAAGTCTCAGTAGTAGCTTTAAAATCATTTTCCACATGCATGCCTAATAAACACAGCTCGAATATGAAGCTTAGAAGATAGCATCACAAACTCACATTTCCTGACAGCCGTAGCAAATGTATCAATTTTCCACTTGGCTTTCTTCTGGGGCATTTTCAAGAATTAATTTTATAACTCCAGGCATTAACAGCACAAAGCTCACTGATGATAGAAATGATCAAATAAGCCCTACAGAATGTCCACATAGCATGTTTATAGACTTATTCATCTGTCTTCATGTCTGTAACTGTAGGATTTTATTAATATTTGGCAGCACTGTAGCAGGAGCTCAGGAGTCCTGCTCTTGATTGATGCCTCCTCTGTTAATTGACGCGCTGGGATTTAGTGCAAGAGGGAATCTGCCCCCGAGGCTCCGTGGGTCAATAGTTGAACTTCATATTCAGACGGCAAACCTAATGGCTTTTGCAAATTATCTTTAGATTTTTTATATCCCTAAATGTTAATTAAATTGGACGCTGCTACAAGCGCAGCTAACTGGCTTTAAATTACAGTTCAAACGATTGAATGTAAGCGTTAGGAATTGGATGACAGCAGCGAACACTGAGTTTCAGAGTTGCAGTTAGCGAGCGGAGGTGTTAGGGTCAGAGGTCGACACCGGCTACGACTGAATCAAATGGATGTTAGTGCTGAGCGATTTGCTCATAATTTTTCTGTTACAATGACCTCAATAGAAAGTGCATAGTTAATATTCATTCCTTACTTTGTTGTACAGATTCTGTATATAATAGGCATATCTCTATTTCATGGATACAGGCTCTATCACCACATCTCAGATATATGACCTTCATACATATTCATCACTCTTCTGCACAAGGGACAAAAGAGAAACCCACTATAACAGTTAGTTCTAGATTAAGTTGGAGAGAGAAAAAAATTCACTTTACTGTAACTTTTATGGAAACTGATGAACTGATCAGTCAACACAGCATAAAAACAATCAATATTTTATTTGCTGAAAAATTCAGTTTGATCAGTGTCTTTAGAGAAAATCTCAAAATACTGAACCAAAATGAATGAGATAAGGATAAGTGTGATGTTCCATATTTTCTACTTGTCACTGAATCCCATGTGTAACTAAAGCCTGATATACCTCACTCCTCCATCATTGTCCAAAAACTATTAAAAACACATCAATGAGCCCACACTGTTGCACTGGGTGACATGTTCCTTTATTGCTGTCGTCTATTTTGACTCAGTCCCACACACACACTTCTGCTGCCAGTAACACTGGCAACAGCACCAAATGTCTTTTAATTTAGCAGTGAAAATAGTCCCCATCAAATACTTTATTCCCTCTTCTGATCAGTGTTTGCTTTAAACTACAGTGCCCAACTGTTTCGGGAAGTTACTTTAAAGTATTTTTATTCTTTAGTCAGTGTGCCACTGAAATCAGAAAACAGGAATAGATCGACTGATGTGATTTGGTTTGTTCCTTTCACGAAATCTGTAGATAATTTCAAAAACCCAGAGCACCAAACTGTATCGTCAAACAAATGTAGAGTGCAGCTTCTGCTTAGAGGGCTAAATTTACAATACCAATAATAAGTGTGAAAAATCACAACAGATACATGGAAATATAAAGCTGGATAAAAGAAAATCTTCAGTTGTTAGAGGAGGTAGTAAGTTTGTATAAAAAATGGCTTGTGGATGCTGTAACAAGGTCTTACTTTTGCTAAATAATATGCATATATGACGGACTGAACTAAATTGACAAAACTAAAACTCATGACATGAAAGGTGGAGTTTCCAAGCTTTTTTTCAGGAGAATCTCACAAGAGGAAAGACAATGACGTTTATAATCACCACACTTCACTCAAGCACTCATACATTGTGTGTTTGTGTGTTAGGGAGTTGGCTTGTTAATGATGTTTTTAACATGTGGCAGATGCAAAACTGGAAGAACACAAACACTTTATTTTTGAATTAATAACCGGGACCATACACGTAGAAGACATTGACGAAGATGTCATTGTGGAAAGAAGAATACAAGACTTGAGAGTTTTTGGAGATTAGGTCCGACACTAGTGTAAATGTGCTTTAAACAAAGAGAATTTTTACATCATGTCTTGCCTCTTGAAGGTTCTAACGCAATGTCACTCCTTGCCTAATTGATCCATAAACTTTCCTGACCAACTTTTTTGGACCCAGAAAATCTCCCGATGCATTCTACATAGTTGATAGTTGAGTTTTTTTGTTTTCAGAGATTTTGTGTCTTAATGACTGAAAACAAGCATCCAACCAGCCATTTTTAAATGCTGCGTATCCTGTCAGGGTTGCAGAGTGTCTGAAAAGGCCATATGTTAAATATCTTTATGTTTTATGAGAAGCGTAATGTTTTTGTTTGCTATGAAACCAGCGGGCTTCCACAGTCTCTGCAATTTATGACAACCATTGCAATCAGTGGTTTCTCCATTCTCAAAACGCTGTAAGTGGAATACTTTTAAGTATAAGACAATTGGATTAGTCGCCACAAAGTGATAAATCCCCTTTTGTCCACTTGTATTTGACTCTTATCTCTATCAGAAAAGACAACATGGTGTCATTAGTTATCATAGTGGATTTAATGTCTCCAACTCCACATTTGTAATCCTCTATGAGTGAAAAGTTTAAAGTGATATATACGTTTTACTTACTGGGTTGCTGTAGGCTTCAACATTAGTACTTTGCCTTTGTCAAAGAGTTCAATATCCCAGACTACTCGTTATCGCACGTCTGCAGAGTGACTCAGCCACAACTTCTTAGTGGAGTTAACCGCTGATAACAGATAATTAAAGTTGCCACTGTTTTCAAATTTGCCTTGGCTGTGAACAAAGATCCACATCTCTATATTTATCTGTACCCAACAGTTCATGATTACATTTTTTGTTAGATGCAAAACTAATTCAGATTGGGAGATTACAATTTGTTTGTCCCTTTGTTTCCTTGTGCTGACATTATTACTATGGCTCTTTCCAGTACTGGCAATCCATCTGTATTGTGTTGTTTTTACTCTGGATGTTTAAGTGAGTGACAAAGAGATAAATTGATGTCTAATTCAAGCTAAACAGATTAATACTTGTGACAAGGTCCATTACACATTTACCTTTTTAATTTTCCTGCAGACAAACCAAGGGCTTTAAATTCACAGCCTTCTTGCTTTGAAACTTGGACCTGAAGACATGAAGTGATGCACTGTTTGTTCTCACTTTGGTTCATGATGTTCATCATTAAATTTGGAGACACTTTAGGGACACGGGTCGGATGAGCAAGTGTCACAAAGCTTGATATCAAAGATGACAGGATGTTTCAGGATGTGCACAGACGTCCTAATTGGCATTCTAATCGACACAGCAATGCATGAGAAATGTGTTTGCTTCGCAGGAGATTCACAACACTTCTGTGCACCCACAACTCCCCAACCGTCAAAGCCAAGACAGAAGTGGAGAAAAGCAGAAGCACTTTGTTTCTTTGAGAAGCAGAATAAACGCCCTCTGGCTCCCTGACTCGCCTCAGCTAAGCACACATCTGAGCAAGCATCAGATCCCATCTGTTCACTCATACACAACCGTCGTTCTGTATCATTCCTACAGGTCTTGTCCCTGTAAACCATCCACATATTGGTCCCTTATTAGTTTTGCAGAGATTGTGTAATCAAGCAGCAAAATTTCCATTATGATTCCACAGATAAGTCTGCAGGCAGACTGTCTCTTGATGCTCTTTACCTGATTGCTTTGAGTCTCAACAAGTTATTTTGTCTTTTAGCAGGAATAATGCAACAAAAAGAAACAGGGTTCAAGGTTAACAAGAGTGTAAACAGCTTTTAAAGAGCTGCTGCAGAGACCATGATCAGATTGAGTGATCTTACGATGGCAGACAAAATATGATGGCGAGTTGTTGAACTTTCTATGTGAGAACAATCATTTTATTTATTGAAACATAGTGACACATAGATAAATTCAGCTCTCGGCTCCTTCTTTTGTTACTTCAGACTTCTCATTCCCACAGCAGGTTTTTGTGTGGACACTGAGAGGAGTGAAATATTTTTTAAATATAGGTGAAACTGTAGCGGGTCAGAGGAGGTCAGCTGAGTAGGAGGGCTTAGGTGACCCAGGTTGCATTTGTATTCACACAGTGAATGAGATGTGGCCACATGGATTCTGATTGATCGAATATCAGGACGTATTTTAGTGCCTTCATACCTGAACTTCATCTCAGGTCTTTATTGCCTATAGGCTTGAATGTGAGCGTGAATGGTTGCTTGACTCTGCGACTAATCATCGGTTGAACCCCATCTCTTGCCTCCTGTCTTATTGGCCTCAGGCTTTCATTGCAAATCATTTATTTTGTCCTGCTAAGAAAAAAGTGGCAATAACAAACACATGAATCAATATTTTTAGTTCATACATTTTTCTTTTGGTTTGTTGATTTTGTTTAATGTTAGAGAACATAAGAGCGAAGGCAATAATTTTGTTTACAATAAAGCTAATGTTTTTATCTGCTTCAGATACCGAGAAGTATTTGTTTTCAGTCTGCATTTCAAAAGCAAAACATTTCTCACTTCCCATGAATTTCAAGGAATCGCAATGCCAGATGTTTAAAAACATGACAATCCCTCTAGAAAGAGAAACACACAGGGGTTACTCCTGATAATGGCTTAAGGCGCTGTTTTTAATGCTGACAACAACAGATCAACAGAAAAATTCAAAAGAAATGAAGCTGAGTGCCTGATGTTATTCTGCCTGCTGAGAACTGTGTAACGAGAACATGCACAGCCAAGGGGGACACTACCAATGCAATACCATGGTCTGCTTGTCTGCCATGTATGGTGAGAACTGTGTGTGTGTGTGTGTGTGTAAGAGTGATACCAAGGCAGAGAGACTCTGTTTGAGAAGTGAAATGAAATTTGATTATTACACTATGCGGAGACAAATAAGACTTGCACCTGATGGGACCTCATCATTTGTCACGTGGTCACATGTGATGAGAAATCATCCTCTGTGTTAAATATATGAAAAGTCCTTTCATAAATGGGCCTGGATAGTTCAATCCATTGACATTCATACATCTGTGAGTCTATGGTCCGAGCCCCTGTTTAGTTGATAGTACTTTGTTTTTTTTAACAGTTTTAAATTTACAATATCATGAGCTGCATTTTAACATTGCACACTCTGCAGTCAAGTTAAAAAAAAAGCTTCAACAATAAAAAACAAATAAAGATTTCCTGTAAGAAAATAATCAGACATTTCTGGAAAACAATTTCTGTCAGACTCAGCAGCAGCATCAAAATACTGCAGTCACAGTGCTTTTTGTGAGTCCTTTTTAAGTTTGTGGTGTTAACTTCAGATGTGGAGACTGTTCCATGGCAGGTCTTGCACAGTACCCTTCTCTGTTCCACATCTGCCCCCTCAAAGCCCAAATACTTCACTGAAGTGCAGCTTTCTTTGGGCCTGAATTTATCAAGGTTGCTACTGGTTCAGAGGACGCCATTTTTACACACCCCAAATTGAAAGTTTTACTTGATTCCCTACCCGAGTTGTTGCTGTGTATGCAGTTGCCCTGGGCCACATGTGCTCGGTGAGCATGAATGGTACACAAGGAGCATGGTGCTTCTGATTGGTCAGCATGACTTTAGAACTAGGATGGCATGAATTTGTTCAACCATTGACATGACACGTTTTATTCTTGGGTCAGATCTGTAGCATATTAAATTCCAGTCTCTGCGCTTTGCTAATCGCTCTGTTTCATTTTGCTATTTTGATTTGAATTCTATTAATCGCTCAACCCTACTTTACAGTGGTAACTGGTTGTGTTCAGTGCTTTCTTACTGGGTGGCTGAGGCTCAGAAGATGATGTTTTGAAACTTGGTTCCTCCAGTCTCCATACTGAAGTGTCCTTGGGCAAGACACTGAACCCTAAATTACCCCTGGATGATAGACCGTTCAGTGATAGAAGAAGTGCTGTGTGTGTGAATGTGTTTTGTAGTGTGAAGCGCTTTGAGTGGTCGATAAGACAAGAAAAAGTGCTATGTAAGCGCTATACAAATAGAATCATTTACCATTTATCAGAGTGTTTTTCAATACGACGCACAAGTGTGCTATGGTCATTTGTCGGCACGGTCGAAATCTTAGGCTCACACGTTGTAGATCATGAAGATCACAGGGATTAAATGCCACCACTAGCTCCAGTCCTTATAATTATAATGAATTCATCCCACCTTGCCTCAGGTTACTATAGTTAGAATGAGTAGGACTATCTTGCATTGCTTTTAGTTGCCTACCTCTTGTTATGGATGTTTTCTGGAAGCTGGTGAAAGGAGAACAAAGGCAGCAGCTGATGTCTTATGCAGAATATTTCAATTTAGGCTTGATGCATCAAGGAAGATGCAACAATATACAAACGTCAAAAGAGTAACATGAGAAATTGTCACCCCCAACTCTGAAGATGTCTCCCACAGCATCAGCATATATCTCCCTCTACTTGTGTCACCTGTTCTAACAGCACATCCAAGAATGGTTAGAATTGCTGTCACTCTCTATGTAACATGTAGGTGTTCGCATCCTATTGGATAGTTAAACCTAAAACATGCATTCCTAAATCACATTGTGTCCTTACGCCTTCTCACTGGTGAAATACGCAAAAGAGTTAAAGTTGGTGAGAGTTAAAGTTGGTGTCTCTCTGTCTGGACCATCTGAGATGGATATGAAAGTCCTTCAATGTATACACTACAATGTATTGCTGGTTGGCCCTTTATATAAAAATTGACCTTGGTCACTGCTCGGAGAGACAAGGAAGTATCTGTGGAGCTAAACAGGCACTATTCTCCTGTACAGATATAATACACATAATATATAGTGGCATATACAGTAATGTGTGAGGATTGTCAAAAATTCCTCAACACACTCAACATGTTTTTTTTGTAGGAGATTCAATGTTTATTGCTAAATATTTGTGTATGTACACTATTGTGCTGTATGTGATATACTGTTACATTACCTTACCTCACCTTACCTGAACATGCATTGCTAAATTTATGAAAACCTGAACAATATTATTTGAAATATCTCACTGTGGACCCAATGTCTTGTTCACTCAGACTTTGAAGTTCGACCTGATCTTTTATGTGGCACAAAGCAATTCAGATGTACCACCAGGGCCGGGTCTAGGCAGGGGCAAGAGGGGGCCTGGCCCCCTCAAATAAATGTTGTGCCCCCTCAAACTAAATCCCAATTTATAATAATAATAATAATATAATAAAGCACAATGCCCCCTCAAGATTTGTGGCTGCCCCCTCATACATGCCTGTCTAGACCCGGCCCTGTGTACCACTACAACCTCAGTAGTTCTGTTGGAGTTATGTTTGATGTGAATGTAGCTTTGAGATCAGTGGACATCATTGGTCAATGAGTGCTAGCTGTGTAAATGTGTTAACAGCACATACAACTTCACTTCCCTCTGTGAAGAGATCGGAGGGACCTACAACAACACACTGGCCTACTTTCAAAGAGAGCTGGGGCCTTTTAGATTGGATGCTTTGAACACATCAGCAAACACAGGGGAGAGGCTCAGCGAGGTTCACAGAGACAGACCGAGAGACAGACGGTCTCACAGTCAGATGCACAGGACGAGTGGATCGCAGTAGTCTGTGCATGCTGTCATCACCATTAGCGTGAGACCAAATAGACCTTCCTTCGCTGCAGTGCGGCACCGAAGGGTGCAGTCACCGACCTGCTCCTGCCCGTTTCTCTTTCCCCTAAAAAAGCTCCCACAGGCCGCTCAACTATGTTGTGCCCCCCCACCTCCAAACACTATGCCATTCCCACTCTGTTGTCAGTGACCCCTCCTCTCCCCTGTGCCTGCTTTTTTACTGTGAAATGGAGCCCTGCTCAATCACACAGCGCTGTTGGCGTGCTCTTTATTTCACTCGTCCTTTTTATGTTCCCTCTCTTTCTCTCTGGCTGGGAGCTTATCTGAGAGGCTCAGCTGCTGGTCGACTGTCCACAGAGAACCCCAGGCCACAACAACAGCAACACAAAAAAACGGGAAATACAGCTACTCTTTGGCTTGGATTTATTTATATTAAGAAGTGAGACACTTCAACTATTTACCTTAACCTCAACTTGAAATGTGGAGAACAATAAGCTCCGCACTGTTATTCAGCGCGTACAATACATCCCTGAAATGCCACTGAAAATGAGTTAAAGGTGAGAGGTGATGATTGTGTTTTTCTGAATATTACTCTATTTTTGTTTATTTTTTGTTCAGAAGAGTTTGGGCGGGAGTAATTTATCTCTGTTGTGCAATATAAACCGTGAACCTCCATCTCAATGTCAGATTTTCATGGAACTCAGCAGACCTACATGTGGACTGGGGATTGAACAACTGACGTTCTATTAAGTGGTCGACCCGATCTAACTGCAGAGCCACAGTTGGCCCAAAAATTAGGAATGAATGCAAAAACTTTATTAAACTGTTTGTTAATTTAATTGTTTTATATCTCAAACTAAATAGATTTCATGAAATATAATGGAACAGAAAATAGGGGGAAACTTTTATATTTGAACACCTTTTAGTTCTGTACTTTTGATTTTATTATTCATATATAAATGTTCCCATAATACCATTCATATCTTTTGTTACATCTAGCCTACCTTCAATACATTTGAACAAGTGAAATGAGCTGTAATTTGTGAGCAGGTCATTACTTAAAGTGGACTATAATGTTATCTTAATGGTACTTGTGACCTTTACTTGAGTAATTGCGGATGAGAGTAATTACAGGCTACTTTTACTTGAGTAAAGATTTTCAGTTCTTTCCACTGCATAGCGGCTCCATTTCTGACGTCACTCATGCTATTAAGAACATTTTAGAATTGTAAGGTCATTTGAAAGACTATAATGGAATCACCAACTCTTTATTTAAAAAAAAAAAAAAAAAAAAAGGGGAAGCAGTTAATTGGGGGTTGGGGTTGTCTAATCCCTACTATTTGTATCTGCAGCCCATTAGGTAGCTAGTTTGAATTGTTGTAATGCTTTTTACCGACACAAGACCCAGATGTGTAACAGTAAGACTAAAAGAAGAAGCTAAATGACTGAGCACATCGAATGCCTAAGAGGAAAAGTAAAACCAGCGGGATATTTAAATCGTAATGAGAAGGGAAATTGCCCTTTTAAATTCCTGACAAGTCTTTATTCTTGAATTGAGTTAAGCATCTCTCTTTCTAAACTAGTTTTTCAAATATTTATATAATTTCCGTTTTTATGAATTGTTATTCATAATTTTTAATGATGCCCTTTTTCGATAAGGTATATTTAATTTATGTATCTTTGTACCTATTTATTTATATTGATTGATATTAATTCAATTTGTAAATTATTGCTTTCTGTATTTAATGCCAGTTACTAAATTAAAATATAAGTGATATAATATGAATAAACAATGAATCATTTTGTGGATGAATTAATACAATTGCATATAAATTATAATGCTTGCAGTACAATTAGTAAATTATTACATGCATGATAAATTAGTATGTCCTCCATAGATAGAGCAAGAAACACATTAAGTAAGCACTTCATTGAAAGGGCGTAAATAATGAAATAAGGTATCAGTTCATTCAGACAGTCATTTTTATTCTTCCTTGTTTCTTTTCCGGATGATGAGGGGTTGAATCAGGTACAGTCACTTCAGTTTATTGAAAATAAAATAAGAGAAATAAATGATTTCAAAATAAAACGATCACAAAACATACATTTGTTCCGAGATAAAATAAATCAATAATTACACAGTGTTGCCTCATGTTTCTTGAGGCAGAGAGTTGAGAAACACTGCAATGCTCCAGTGATTCATTAAAATAATGTAGTTATTTCAGAAATTATGACAGGTATTTATGAGATCATAGTAATTAGCCGACAGGATTTGACAGGAAGTTTGGATCTAGTTTCTTCCAGCTGTGGATTTCATTGACAAGGTTTTCCTGCTAACAGAAAAGTGAAACAGTAAACAAACACAGTGCACTGTTGTTATACACAAGACATGCTTATTGTAGAAACTGGAGAAATACAAAAAAAACACCTTCTATATATAATCTGACATTTTTCACATTCAGGTCCTGCTGCTGTTTTACTCATTACCAGCATGGGATTTTCAGTATTGAAAACAAATTTGCACTCAGTGTGGGTGAAACGCAATGTGTGGGTGAGGTAGCTTTTATCCATCCTCACTTTGGCATTTGATCCGATGAGTCCGGTGTATTTTATATACTGTAGAACATCTCCCTTAATAGCTTTTACATACAATGGTCCATTTATAGTTGGAGATCTTGAGAGAAAAAAAAGAACATCAGCATATAACGTGCATGGATCTTTTGACTCTGTGATTTCCTTCTCCGACTCTCCTTTCATGTGAATCAATCTCATTGATGGTCTCTTCAGAGGCCATGACGGGAGCCAGAGCCTGCATCAATACTGCTTCATTTCCATACGTTCAATATGTCAGCTGGACAAACACTTTTCTGAGAGATGAACCAGCCAGCAGGTCTGCGTCTGTTTAGATGTTTCTTCAACAAGAGTAGTGTCAGTTAGCATCTGTATAATTTATGTACTTTCATGCAGCCTTGAAGCCATTATGAATGCAACTGAAGCACCCTTATAAAACATGTGTTTTTAGTCATCACATTTAACACTAAACTGTTCTTAGGAGTGAGATGAAGTTGTCATGTGTGATTTCTTGATTTTCTGATCATGTTAACACCAGTATAGGGGTGGGTCTAGAAACCTTTTGAAAAGGCAGATCCAGATGACTGGGGCATAGTTGGGAAATGTAGGGTAGAAATGTCAAGACTTATATTTAAAGCTTGACGTTGCTTTACTAATAAACTATTTAGTATTAGTAGCAACATTATTTATGCAGTGTAATAAACAAGTGCCACATAAACAAGTTCAAACATTCTAAAATGAAATGATATCAACAAATAACTGTTGTGGGTAACTCCCTTAAAGTCCTGAAACATCCATAGGGCATAGTTGGCCCTTTGACAGAGATGTGTAAATGATTACAAACAATATGGCTGAAACTAGTTTTTTTATTTTCTTTTTGTTGTTGTCTGCTTTTTTTCTCTCTGTCCTTCAGTCTCAATTGATGGACCTTTTTGTGTATGTAGTTATTTTGTCTAGGTATGTGCATAATAAGTTGCCTGAGTGATTGCGTGTGTTGCAACCTTCTCAAGACGGCACCAGGAGTTCCACGTGAATATCAAGATATTAATCATTTGTGTTTTGTTTAACTGCATCTAATTCCCAGAGCACACTGGAGGCAGAACGACAGCGAGCTGCTGGGACGCTGTTCTGCTGCGTTTCTAGGTTGTGTACCTGTCACAATGGACGCATTTCAGCAGCGGAGCGTCTTCTGCCAGCACTGCTAATATGCAGAATTAAGCTGTACATCTTCCACTCCTGCAAATATTTCAAAATAAGAAAAACTTTGAATGAGTCAATTCAATCAACAGAAATGCAGGAGTGATTTTATTTTTAAAACAGTTACAGGAAGTGTTAAACATCTACGTTTGTGACATATTCAAAAGATAATAAACACATAGCATTAAAACTGTGGTCAAAGATCACTTCTATTGTTTATTCTGCTGAGAACAGTGCGAGGAATGCGCAAAAAATCGGCGAGACCTTTAACCTGAAGGAGAGCAGCGCTGCTTCCGTGGCTGAGTAGCAGCAGCCGGTGTGCTAGGTCTAATCTGTTCACATCAAAACCAAGCTGTTCTTCTGCTATCCAGTGTGGCCCGGGTGTGAGATGTTGCACAGTCGCGCACAACTAGGCAGGGCTGCAGCCACGCTAGACAATTAAACAAAACAAGGATGTTATAATGTGACATCTTATGATACCACCACAGCTAGGTATGATTTGATCTGTAGAATGAAAATTTAACTTAGACTTACAAAATAAAGTGAAACTAAAATGGCACTCAGTTGAGTGCATACCTCTGCCAAGACCCAGTCGTCCCTTGAAAATAAATCAAACTGTACCAGATTGCACACCCATAGATATCAGTCCCCTAAATGTGTCCGATATTATTTATTCAAGATCCATGAATCATTCCCTCGGAAATCAGTGAAAATGTCAAAAAAAAAACTTGCAACGTTAAAGAAAGTGAAAGACAAATCCAAAATGTAATGGGTACTTTCCTGAACCATACCACATCCTTGTTTCATGGTAATCTGTATTATAGTTTTTGCATAATATTGCTTACAACAAACAAATAAATGAACGGGGGTGAAAACATCTGCCCTGTGGATGAGGATATATTTATCACACCCTCAGTCTGTCATGATGAGTGGGACAACAAGTGGAAATCCTGCTAAATCTTGAGACTATGGACCTTCATAAAATGAAACAAAAAGATTAAAAATTAAAACATCATATTTTGGATTTGTTGTAAAACCAGATGAAAAGAAAATTTGGACAAAAATAACAGAAAACAAAGTCAAATAGCCTCTAGTCTAATGTAATGTTTGGCTGGATTTATACCACATTTACAAGGAATACACTTTATCAATCAACATGACCAATCAATAATTGTTTTCTGCCTGGGAAAAACATTTCTTACATTACTTTCATGTGTTACTGTTTTTGCTTGATGGCAATTGTATGCTCTTCAGTGAATAACATCAAATGAACCTACTGATTCAACCTGGGCTGTTTTTCGAAGCATCCTCTTTCATTACATTTTTTGACTAGTTATAGAAGTAGCTTGCATCTGCACTTTGTCAGGAAGTGTATTTTACTCTGTTTGTTTGCCTGGTATGTTTTGAATTTGTGTGGGTGAAAAGGACAGTGTGTAATGTTCCAAGCTGGATAACAGATGTGTGAAGTAAAAGCCTTGGTGAAACATCTTACTTTGATGCTGGTGCATTCTGTATCTCTGTCACATGTGTGAACTTCAGCAATAACATCTCTCTCTCTCTCCTCTCATATACATCAACACCTAAGAGCCTGTGTGTGACATTAGATTGATTTAGGAGGCTGGTGAGAAATCTTTATGTAAAATCCCATCATGTCTCTTGCAGTTATAAAAGTTGTCTCTTCCTTTCAGAACAGCATATGTCCAGATGACTCTCAGTGCATCCATATGATGATAGAAACACCTTCGATCTGGCAGGATTTGGGGATTGTGGTCGGCTGAAATGACTCAATCTGTTATAAGGCGTCGGCTGGCAATGATTCAGGTGTTTAGTATTCCACAGTGCCGTCCTGGTTGTCTCGGCCCACTGTCCACGTCTCGCTACATCTCTCAGGGATGACAACGGCAATTTATCGAATGCATCATGTTTTGCATTATCACAGTCAACATAAAAAGCGTAATACGATTTACTGACTTACTAAATTTACACTGATCACAACCAATTGCGAACTAAGAGGAATACATGCAATGGCTTTTAGATGCCAAAGTAATATAAAGTGTAAATTTATCTTTTTTTTCTATATATATGGAAAGAAAAACCTTCGCACCAGTTTGTCACAGTTTTTTTTTTTCGATGACTCATGCTGGAAAAAAAGTTGGTCCTGAGGAGCACGCAAATTCAACATTTGAGAATCCATAGGTACACATTAATAGAATTAGACTTCCACCATCACGCAGCCTCTGTTCAGCGTCATGCTGAAGGACGTCTGCTGCTTGGAGCAGCTGTTGCCAGCTTTGGCATATCATGTGGGGGAAAGTGATTGGGTTTGCTACATCCGATGAAAGAGCAAATGAAAATTGTAAAGAGCTTGGAGCATTATTCTGCCTTTTATTGGTTATCCTTATTTGTATAATGCACTATAATTAAATAGGAAAAATAAACAGCGGTTGTAAATGCAGCTGTTTATTGTACATCCTATTTGGTAAAGCTAAATGTTGTGCAGAGATAATAGTCTAGGCCCTCATTCCTTGTATTAAATGAGTCCAAGTTTAATTTCAAAGTATCCCCCTTTATGAAAGTTTCTAGTCAGCTAATCACGAAAAAAAGAGCAGCTTTTGTATTTCCCTAAGAAGCAGACCATTAGATGGAAAGCAGTGGGTATCGACTGTTGTGCCTGAAGCCGGACACAAAGAGCCTTTTAAAAGCTCAGTGATTTCATTTGAAGAATCCTTAAATGCAAACACATTGTTGTTTGTGTTGCTTTTTTATTATTCGCCCAGTGGAGATGAATACAAATAAACCTCTATCCTCGCAGCCTTGTATCATTTAATCCAAATACTGGCCAGACGAGGTTTTGGTAAATGAGACTAATTCCAAAAAGTAGTAAGGAGACAGAAATGAAGAAAGAGGCGTAATGTAAATCTAAAGGAACGTTATAAGCTGATGCTGCAACAAAGTTGGAAGAGTATTAAAGTCAACTGAAAAGATATGTATGGTGAGAGAGAAACGCTCTTGTGTTAATGAATAAAGCCCGGGCAATAAGTATTAAATAGGAAGACTTAGTGCAGTCATGGGAATCATTTTGTCTTGGTATTTACTTCTATGCCTTCAGAAATGCCTCCTTTAAGCTCTGCTTGCATCCATCTCTCCCAATTAGTATAAGTCCTGCAGAAATATGACTTTTTGCTTCCTCCTCTGTTCTGACGTTGATGTCAGGATTTGGTTCAAGCAGTGAGATTTTAATAAGACTGTTTGTCATTAAATTAGAAGGCTTTCTAATTTTAGAATGCATTCACCCACGTTATTTGCCATTCACTGCATGGCTGAGATTCCAGTGTGTTCAGCTCAATGGGTTAAGGCCGATTCATCATTCTGCATAGAAGCTACGCCGTAGGTGCGAACGTAGCCTACACACAGTGCCAAACGTTCATAGTTGTGCGTTGGTGTGTGCCGGTTGCACAGCAAATATACTGCTGAAATGCTAGTGGCGGTAGAGTTTCTATGCTGGTATTGAGACTATTCCGATTTCTGGTCCATTTATTTACAAATTCTGTGGCATCTCTGTTTACTTCAGAGCAATGGGGGTTACTATGCGGATGGATTTAGAGCTGATAGATGTTGAAGATAATTAAATTTTTGACTATAACGTTAGTTTAATATGAGAATAAGCTAGAGAACCTACAGGCCTACTCTGGTAAATTGAAACAATGAAGCTGTTGTAAAAACAAAAAAAAATGTATTCACCTTCACCGAGAAGGTTATGTTTTAATTGACGTTTGTTTTCTGGCTGTTAGCTGCATTACTCAAAACTACTCGACCAAATTCCATCAAATTTGGTAGAGGGGCGGGGCATGGTGAGGGGAGAATCCACTACATTTTGGAGAGAATAAAGGGAATTATTTTTCTTTGTCTTTCACATGGCGAGATGGGCAGTTAGCCTTGGCAGAGATATGCACTGACTGAATGGCCCTCTAGTCTATTGTCAACAAATTCAATGAAAACTCCCCAAACAACAATGTGTAAAGTCCATATCTCCTACTCTGCTACCCTGCCAGTGGCTCTGAGTCTGTTGTCTGCTACTGAAGTCAGAAATACAGAGAAAAAATTGTTTAATTTTCCATAAAGGCGCAACCATTTCTTTTGACAGCTGGATTCTGAAACCAATGCTATTCAAACAGGAGCAAGGAGTGCAGGAGCTGAAGGCTCTTTTCATACTCTTGAGTATTTGCAGCATAGGGACTGTGTATGTGTTGAGAGCGTTATTTCATTTTGCATTAGCTGCTTACTAGAGGCTGCAAAGGCAGTGGTCAGTGGTCTTCTGTCATAGAAATATGACCATTCAAAGATACTGCCACAGTTCTGTCATGTTGGTCGTCTTTTGTGTGGGACAGGCCAGAAACATACAGTATGTACCCGTCAGAACCTGCCAATTATCAAAGAATACTTGGCAGGGATGTGTTTGTTTCGTTCACATCCGCTTGAATTCAATGTATCATTCTTAAAACATAATTTAAGTCAGTTTTGTTTGTGTTTTAAAAGTTAGAACCCATTTTTAAACCTGTTTTCATTGAACCAAAGCAGTTACTGATATGTGGTCATAATCTATACCTGCAAGATCATCTTTACCTTCAGGATGCAAGATTCACTTTATTTTCGTACACGCAAGACAAGTGCAGAGTGCGAGAATGTAATTGCATCCTGTCCACAAATCTAATTTTGAATGTTATGGTTTCCTAAGTAGATATAAAACCTATCTAAAGTAAAACAACCTATAAAAAGTAAAATATCAGATGGATAAATATGGTAGAAATAGAAATAAGGATAGCAAATATTTCTTCATATTTGAAAAAAATCATACAATGTTTGCATGTCCCCGGACAGCAGCAATGGTCTTTTATACATCCCAGGCAGTAAAGGCATTTGAAGAGATGTTTGAAAATAAAATAAAATAAAATAAACGTATGAAACAGGAGCCTGTGCTCTGGACCGTTTTTAAGAAGATAAGCCGCAGTGAGTGAGATATGTTATTTACACAGATGTTACACTGCTGCCCTGACTGAAGAAAACAGTAAACAATCCAGCAACGTCAAAGGAAGAGATGGTGAATTTAAGATTGTGTGTGGAGGCTCGGTTTTCTGGTAGAACGGTGCAGTGTTGTCTCAGTGACAGAAAGGGAGACACCGGAATCTAATCCGTGCTGCCTCAGCCTGCAGCTGCTCCTCACAATTGGATGCTGATGGTGTGGCTTCAGTGTCAATATTAGCCTCATTTTACAGTAATGCTTGAGTTATCCTTAGCACAATATCTCATCAGCTTTCATGTTGGTTACACATTCTCCAGATAATGGGTCTCATTACAAGTTAGAGGCTATAACAGTATTTCTCAGGCAGTGGGAGGTATTAACACCTAAGCCTGCTGAGGATGGGATTACTGTTATTTCAGTGTAGGAGGTCAGCTAATGTCATTTCAGAAGCATAATTTCTTGTAGTTCAAGCCCAGAGGCCTGAAACAGTCCTGCTGTTACTCTGATTTATTATTTCAATTTTATTATTTTCCAACTTTTTGCTTGCTACATGAAATTTGATACAATTCGAGAAACACGATTTATAGTCCCAACGCAACAGTGGTGGTTAAAGTAAAGGTGAAGCATTTTAATCTTCAAATGACAATAATTCCCACACTATTAAGGTGACTATCAGTAAAGGTCTCACGGCTCCACTACTGCAGCTGTAGTCAGGACAAATTGTCCATTATCAAAACCGTCAGCACACCGTCAGCCATCAAGTTTCCATAAAATGCCATGGGGCCACACAAGTGCACCTGGATTATTTTTCACGAATTTGAAAAGAAAGTCCTCTCAGTCTTTTAAACTTTTAATCTTTCCACACAAAACTTGTATTATAGTATTAGTGCACCGCCAATGTTCAGGTTAGGGGCTTAGCAAAGCATCATCACAGATTTTCTGCATAATTTAGGTAAAGAAAAAAAATCCTTTTTTGCTTTTGGCACGCACATATCTCACTGCAAATCCATTAATTATTAGATCCCAGTATATATGAGCAATCTACTTGCCTGCAGAGCCACAACAAACCTCATTTTATAGATGTTTTCACCATATTTTTGATCTTTAACAATGCAGCCCAGCACCAAAGCCCCACCCACCTTTGACTTGCCACCATAGACTGTATTTAAAGATGGACGACATTTCAGCTCCCAAAATGTGAAGTCACAGCATTTTGATCACCCCCTGATAGCTTGATGACACTGTATGTCCTGAATCACACCTCCTCCATGTTGGTGGATTGGACATGGACCAAACTAAAAAGTAAAGTACACATCAAATGGATTTTTCTCAAAGATGTTTTTGGTCATTTTAGGTAGTTCCTCTTACACTCAAGTATGTCAAGTTTGGTTTAATTAGTAATTTGATGCTATTAAAACAAGGTATAACATTGCTAGTGCTGCTCCATCCCCTGATCACTACTGTGCAGACCCTTGCTCCAACTTCCCTCATTCACCTTAGTAGGTGAAGGGTTACAGTGTATCCATTCCATGTGTTGCAAGTCAACTCTGAAAAACACAAAATGCAACCTGGCCAGCATCAGGACAAAGTCAGCTCTTTAGCTGTTACATGCTCTGAGTTGATGAAGACCAGCTAAAAGTGGAATAGGTATTGATTGTATATTCACCAGAAACACAACTCTAATTTTGCAACCTGTGGATGTGTAAAGAGGCAACTGTTTGCCAGAGCTTTACAAATGCATCAGATGTTTCATCTGGCAACTTTATTTGTGCACATTGTTTTTTAAGAGATCTCTCTTTTCCCCTTAAGGCAGTGTGGCGTTTGTTCTTTCTTTAAGACACTACTGAAGTCCCTGTGGAAGGACATGTTGCTGTCCTGTAAGTTTCCAAGCAATAAATGTGGACATGACAATGAACCATAACATGAAGCTTATACATAGAAAATGGCTACTTTCCCTTGTCATTAATGCCCCCCTTAAAGTCAAATGACCAACAAAGTCATTGAATTTTCTTGGAAATAAAACATAAAGCTTTATGTAAATTGTAACACAATTTGAAAATAAATTATTTATTAAATCATTGGTTAATTTGATCGGGTAAAGTAATAGACATTCAAATACACGGAAGTTAGCAAGAGAGCTAATTTATATATTTCGTCCCTAGATGTTAACAAAAAAATGGTGAATTATTCACTAAAGACACTGGTGTCCTGCATTCTCACTGAATATGACGTTTAATATAAAGCTCACAGAGGTCAAAGCATTTCATTAAGTGCAACGTAAAAGATGAATTTTTTTTATCTTTTTCCAAACTTCAGTCACTGTTCATCACTTTTTCTTGGGTAGTTGAAGGTTGGAGGTTTCATATAAATGAGACCTGCTGCCTGCTCCAGATCGCCCATACATAATCCTGTAATGGCTGTGAAGCATTCCTCCCACTTTTTAAGCACTCAGCACATCATTTGCATTCAGAGATAGTGCTCTCACTTTAGGAACATTTAAGGAACCAGGCTGCCAACAAAGAGTGTAGGTGTTAAGTATGTATTTTCATGGCTGCACATGTAGCAGCATCATAGTACTGCATGCACACCTTTGCATATACAGCACTGCATGTTTGAACATTGAATTTAATGGATGACATATAGCTTCTTCCTGTTGTGTTTCCACTTTGGTTAACGGGAACTGATTTTCATAGATTGCACTGAAAGACAATTAGAAATGCACTCAGTTTCCGCTACGTTCATTTTGCAGCCCGCCACTGCCCCAGGATTCCAGTCACGCCAGCTGTAGCTGGAAAATTAACATTAAAGTTTAATGTCACTTAGGTTTGATAAAGTAGGAAAAATGATTTTGCTTTCAACCAAAAACATTAACAAGTATAATTAAACAGACTTTTATATATAGTTCTTTCACCTCTTGAGGTGCGTGCATGCGTGAGAGGGGAAGAGAGCGAGCTGAACAGGCTGATGAATGCACGCACAGCTCTGAAGAAAGATTTTACTCATTTAACAAAAGTATTGACCCTTATGTGGTGATCAGTGTTGATATGCATGCAAACGCATACGGGATGGGCCAAGCTGGGGATCAAACCACTTCTTGTGTTGAACTCCCACTCTACCTCCTCAACCACAGGCGCCAACTTAGCAAACTAAAACTACAATGACAATGCCATGAGATTGTAAGACCTGCTAAGCGTAATATTTTTATTTAGGGCACATATTTTTTGGTGTAGCTACTTATTTATGATGTAGGAGAACATGTGTAATTATAGCTCCAAGTGGCAATGCGGGAAGCCACTCAATCAGCGGTAACTTATCTGGGAGCAGCAATGAGCAGGTTTCAAGCACGAGAAAACTATATAAGTAACAACAGCAGGTCCAATTCTGTTTATAGAACGTGTGAGACTATATACACACACTTTTCTTATCATGACGGTGTATGCAGTACTTTTACTGTGTACACTCAATGTTTGCTCAAAGTTCCATCATTTGTCTTCCCTTTAACAGATGTGAAGGGAACTCGTTGTACAGTATGTGTATCTTCAGGAGCTTGCATAATATGTTACTGTGTCTCTGATCAGATTCAAGATTCAAGATTCAAGATTTTTATTGTCAAATGAACAGAGATAACATGAAGTAGTCACTGTCAATGAAATGCTTGGGTCACACACTCTCTTTAAGCAATGCTCAGTAATTTCAACCCCAAAAAAAATAAAATAAAAATAGAAATAGTATAAAATAGAATAAAAAGAATAAACTAGAATAACAATAACATAGAATATGAAAAATTTAAAATAGAAAATAAAATATATACATCTAAATATATATCTTACAGATGAATGTTCAATTTGTGCAGTAGTGCAAATATTCAGTATGCTTGTTATGGTGCTGGTGCAAATATGCAAATATGCAAATATTCCAGGGTGCTGGTTTGGTAAAGTTATTGCAGTTCAGGAGTTTAAAAGTCTTATGGCCTGGGGGATGAAACTGTCTCTGAGCCTGGTGGTGCAGGCCCGGATGCTGCGGTACCGACAGCCAGACGGCAGCAGGCAGAAATGTTTATGACTGGGATGAAGGGGGTCTTTTATAATCCGATTGCTCTTCCTCCTGCACCGCTGGGTGTAGAGGTCCTCCATGGATGGCAGCTCCGTCCTGGTGATGTGTTGAGCAGACTTCACCACCCTCTGTAGAGCCTTACGGTTCAGGGCGGTGCAGCTGCCGTACCAGGCGGTGATGCAGCCAGTCAGGATGCTCTCTATGGTGCACCTGTAGAAGTTGCACAGGATCCTGGAGTCCATGTGGAGCCTCCGCAGCCTGCGGAGGAAGAAGAGCCGCTGCCTGGCCGTCTTCCTGATGGAGTCGGTGTGATGAGTCCAGGTCAGGTCATCAGTGATGTGAGGAACCTGAAGGTGCTGACTCGCTCCACCGGGGTCCCGTTGATGAAGAGGGGGGCGTGTTCCACTCCTTGTCCCTTCCTATAATCCACGATCAGCTCCTTAGTTTTGCTGACGTTGAGAAGGAGGTTGTTGTCCTGGCACCAAGATGTCAGGGCTCTGACCTCCTCTCTGTAGGCCTTCTCATCGCCGCCGGTGATCAGGCCTATGACAGTGGTGTCGTCAGCAAACTTGATGATGGTGTTGGAGCTGAGGGTGGCCACGCAGTCATGCGTGAACAGGGAGTACAGGAGAGGACTGAGCACACAGCCCTGGGGGGCACCGGTGTTGAGAGTCAGGCTGGAGGATGTGGTGCTGCCGATCCGCACCGCCTGTGGCCTGCCCGTCAGGAAGTTCAGGATCCACTCACGGAGGGCGATGTTGAGCCCAAGGTCTCTGAGCTTGGTGACGAGCTTCAGGGGCACAATGGTGTTGAATGCTGAACTGTAGTCGACGAACAGCATTCTCACATATGTGTCCCTTTGGTCCAGGTGGGAAAGGGCAGTGTGGAGGGTGAGGGAGATGGCATCTGCAGTCGACCTATTTGGCTTGTAGGCAAACTGCAGAGGGTCCAGAGTGTCAGGGAGGGAGGAGGTGATGAAGGGTTGGACCAGCCGCTCAAAGCACAGTTTGGCTCAAAGGCGTTTTGAGTAATGCGTAAAGATGTGAAAGTCAATGCCCAATTCTATAAGGCAACAAATTGAGTTAAAGCTGACTGCTGAGTATACACTGCTAATTTTGGGAAATTTTGATGACTACAAATTGAAAGTAAACAATAAGGATCCAGTTAAAAAGCAAACTATCAAACAATTTAAGACAAAATTTAGGTTTGCAGCAGCAATATTATGTTTGCATTAGGTTAAAATTTAAAAAAACATGCTGTGCCTTTGACCTATGAAATAAAATTAAATAAAAAGCTCATTCTTTATCTCTGTGGCAGACAGACACTTCCAATCACAATACACCTGCCTGCAACATAGCTGCATTCAGATATGCTCTGAGCTCTGGATAATCTCCTAAAATTTGGCAGGAAATCCGGATAATGTCCTATTGAGCCCATGTGAGAATCCAGCAGGGAATCCAGGAATGAGAATGAAGTTCGTGACAGAGGCAAACATGAAAAAACTAAATGTATACAAATATTTCTGCACTAAAATGCTGTGAAATACATCTAAAAGACACAAATGAAGACGTCAACAGACCTTTAAACAAATGCAATGTCCACAGCGGAATTTATTTACTTCATGTCCTGCCTATGCCTGCTGCGCCACACCTCACCTTAACATTAAATTTGCGGTATTGTGAATACTTCGGAGCAGAGAATCTCCCGCCGCATTGTTCATGTGCAAAAGACAAATTCCAGAAAAAGTCCAGACCCAATTAGGTGGACATTCTATGGTGTTCACATCTGAAAACAGCTCATGTAGCGCAGGTGTAATCAAGGCCATGCACGTGCACAGTTGGTATAAATCAGAGGTCACTTTCTGAAGCTGTCAGTTAATGCTATGGCGCTCAGGCTCCTTTCCAGTGCCATGAACATGGCCATTTGTTCCCTGCTTTGTTTTTCAAGGAGTCAAAACCATGTGTAATGATTGCCCATTGTGGGGGGGTTTCTTTCTTCACATCTGTTCATTTTCTCTGACAATAGATGTCACTTGTGCTTTGCAGTCAGGCCACCTCCAGTCCAAATCACCTCCACTGTTATTTAATGACCTCTAATCATAGGTTGCAGACAGCTGGAGCTATGTTCACAGAGCTAAGGAAGGTTCGAGGTTCCGTGTTCAGGGGAAATAAAAATGCACCACTTGGACAAACCACACTTTCTACACTCAATTGCAGCCAGAGCTGCAATTATATGCTTTTGTTCTATCATGTTCTTGTTCTAATTGTGTTCATCCATAGAGAATTTTAAATCAGCTGCTCTGTTAAATTCGTGGTGGACTTTATAAAAACCTGATCACATCCGCTAGGAGAAAACCCATTACAAAAGTACTGCAATAAATGCATCATTGCATCTGTAGTGGTGGTAGTGATTTATCTTATTCATAATCTTTTCATTTTTTACTTCACAGTACCTGTAAAATCATACCAAACATAATGGATGAAAACGGGACGCCCCAGAGATGGCATGAATACAATTATAACCACAAAATACCAAAAACCCGCAAATGTGCTGTACTAAATGGTTAAATAAAGTCTATCCCAATTGTCCAAAAGCCAAGATATACTATCCAAGAGATATGGAAAGTTAAGATGACAGTATAGAAGAGAAAACAGTTCTCACATAACAGTTGATTAGGGTACAGTTTAAACTTATCAGCAGCTGCTGCTTTAAGCTCTTATTCAAAACAGATAGATTATTAGACATACAATTCTTTACGTATGGGAGTGAAGGCAGATGGGAATTAGGCCACAAAGTCATTTAGCATATAGACAACATTGTGCATTATTGAAGTATCATAAAATATACTGTATTTCTAATTTCCTCATTTAAAAGATCTATGGTTACAATTTCTCTAAAATAATCTTTGGAGGATTACCTTCGCGCTACCCGCAAGACTTTTGCTTAACCTTATCTTGAAGTAGTTTCCAATTCCCATCATGCAACATCATCATTTCATTATGGGAGCACAAGTGTGCTGTCAACTGTATCCATGGTTTTCCAGAGTATAGCAACGGGTTCCAAATGAATCCGACAGCATCCTGCAGATCACCATATTGTGTTCCTCAGCGGGAAAACTCTTGGTTTAATTAAATTCATGCTGTGGGGTTGGACTGGGAGAAGATGTGTGGAAATGAGTTACAGGTGCATCTCAATAAATTAGAATATCATGGAAAAGTTCATTTATTTCGATATTTCAAATCAAAAAGTGAACTCATATATAATATAGATTCATTACACACAGAGTGAAATGTTTTTTTTTGTTTTACATACAGGCGTAGTAGCAGATAGGGCCTTTTCCTTTTCCAAAAAACAACATGAAATTCATAGTCGCCTTAAAACCTTGCTGTATTTATAAAACCACAGGCAGCCCTGTACAAAAGACACTTTTAACAACAGAAGTTGCTCTCACACAGCCCTGTAAGCGAAAGATAATTCCATGTTGTTCAAAGGGGGCACTTCACATATCCGTGAACTATTAAATGCTGACACAAGCTCTTTTTTAAAATCATGTATCTTCAATCACTGTTCCGAAGAAAATAAAATGACCTTAAACTTGAGTAATTTAGAAATTCAAGTTCAACGATATCTCTTCCCATCTTGGCTGCACTTTTTAAAGAGAATTACATGAATTTATAAGGTGTCGCGTGTTGGAGAATTGGACCTCTTGTTCTCCTTTCTCTTCTAGCTATTGCACATTATCCATATAATCATTTCACTTAGCAGCATGTATGTCCCAGGTCAGATTTTTCACCTTCCAATGACAACGATTTTGATACAACCAAAGTTAACTGGGAAGAGGACCAGGCAGGACTTTGTCAGCTGGACATTATTTGCTGACGGTCCATTACGATCCACTTCAAGAAATGTTTTAAATGTTGAGAGCTCCATTTGTGCTAAATCGTCACCTACACATCGACATGGCATTTGTACGCAGATTCAATAAAAACACATATCTGAATTAAATAAAAACAATAACAAAATATTCATTAGCATTCTTTTACCACAATAAAGACAAAAATTATATGAAAAGAAGTAATAGAAAAAACACCATTACATTTTAATATCTTATAGTAGACCTAGAGACAGGTAAGGTTTAAGTGAGTTAATTCTGACAGATTGTAGCTGACTGAGCAAGGGGTGGGCAGGGAAGAGTGGAGTGGTGGGTGGCTGTGGTGTGCTTTTGTGAAACATGGTCACCGAGACTAACAAAATAAGATGACATCATTCTCCAGCCCTGACCTGAAGTACCTTTTATTCTTACCTAACATACCTGTTGCCTCAATTTATCTCTTACTCTCACCCAAAGCAAAAAAGCTACTTGGCAGTAAATTGTATCTGCCTAGGCCAGGGGTCGGCAACCTGCGGCTCCGGAGCCGCATGCAGCTCTTCAGCCCCTCTGCAGTGGCTCCTTGTACAGTGCATGTTGCGGAAAAATAGACTCGATGCCGAAACGATCGCTGCACGGCGTTGCTTCCGCGTGCGGTGTGAACCCGGCGTCAGAGAGACAGTGGGATCAGAGCTTGTTAATGTGAAGCAACCGGTCACTGACTCACCGGCTGCTTCTTAACAATGGAAACAGTAAAAACACAGTTTCTCTGGTGACAGAGAATCAGCACCGCAGCTTCTGGATCAGAGCAGAAGCTGCATTTGGTTTGTACAGAGCTTCAGTTTCTGTGTCCGCCTCCGGTCTGACCTGTCTCACGTTTTGTTTTCAAATTTCGTCAACTTATGCGTCACATCCTATTACGTCCCGGCGCTCTTCCCTGCTGGTCTAATCTAGAGTTTCCGACCCCGGCCTCTGCAAAAAAGAAAAGTCTGAGAGGGAAGTAGAGAGTTTATTTCTGCGTGTACAGATTAATTTGCATTCACTGCCAACGATGCTGGTGTACCTGTATGCTTGATGTGTGGCGAGGAATTAGCAAACAAAAAATGTTTTAATGTTTAACATTTCCAGAGCAAGCACATAGCATCTGCTGAAAAGTACCAAGCTGGAGATGAGCAAAAAAAGCATAGTTCTGTGTTTCATTTATTTCTAAGTAGGCCTACACATGTATTTTGTTCTCCTCTTCATAAGAGTTTGTTTTTTTCCTTTTTTGTAACAGGTAAAAATAGCAGTTAAATGTGAACAGTTTTTTTTTATTGTCGTTCTATAATTTTATAAATGCAACAAACTATAGTTTTTATATATATTGTATAACTATATATACATAACTTTATAACCTCTGTTATCAAATATGTTTTGCAGCTCCAGACAGATTTAATTTGGGGGAAGAGGGGCCAAAATGGCTCCTTCGATAGTAAAGGTTGCCTACCCCTGGCCTAGGCCATATTGCCATGGTCAGCCCTACTGATTTGATCTAAATTACACAGCCTGAAGTAATCAGTCACCATCTAGTGTTGTGGTCGCACTAGTCATTACCAATTTTAACAGAAAAGTATCAATTGTTTACCTGTCAAATATAATGAAATTATAAATTTAAAGGTTCCTTGAAACCTCCCGTCACCAGTGACCTTGTCTTTGCTAAGGTTAAGCTACAACTTAGTATCCCCGTATAAACCTTTCCCCCGGGATACAGCATAGAGGCAGCTTAAATGTAATAGTTGCTCTTTTATAATTTACACAACATATTGAATCATACTCACATTCTCATGGATACACAGCAAACAGGAAACCAACAAAATTGAGGCAAGAGTCCAGAAAAACTTCAGCTGCGAGTCAAACTAAATCCATAACTCTCAGCAACGGGAGAATCAATGCCAAAAGTTCATAAACTGCAACTGCAAGTAAAAGTTGAAAAGAATATTCGGGCCGGTCACCTGACCCTGAGGCCGTGCAGAGTTGGATAAACAGCTGTACACATGCACTGTGAACAAGACAAAGTTGCACCATTGTCTCAGATTTAATGCCATCTAATGTTCCATACACAGTCCAGGCATGTACTAGTTTTTTTTACACACGAGTCATGGAGAAAGTATTTCGAAAAAACTAAATAAATTATTATGTTATATATTACAATCAGATTTTTTTCAGCTATGTCTAATACAAATTAGAATTATTGGAAAGTAATTGAAATACATATTTTAAATGTCCATCTTTGATTCGAACCGAGTGGGCTGATAGAGGGACATCTGTGCTGGAGAGTGTTTATTGAAGAATGTCCGTCAATAAATATAGTGTGTAATCAGTGTCCAGTACAATTTAACAAAACCATTAATAATAACTGCACTTTTAATACTTGGTTTTATTGACAAGTATAACTCAGCTGTCGGCAGCTGATCGTAGATAATGGTGGTGGATCCTGATCGTGGTGGCAGCTGATGGTGGATCATTACGGTGGTGTTGGATCATGACGATGGATTGCGGACTATGGAGGCATCTGATTGTGGTGGTGCATCCATATTGTGGTGGCAGATGATCGTTGACGATGATTACAAGACCGTTTGACATACAATACGCCTACTCTTATACTCTCCCATTACTGACAACTCCTCAATTCATTTGTCATTGCTGCGCAGACATTTTCTAATTTACAAATACTTTAAACATAGACACTTTCCATTATGGTACAAAAAGTATCTTCGAATTAATGTTGTAAATATTGTTATTTTGCTGATGTTCTTAGTTACAAGCGGTACCTATTGCACTTCTGTCCATTTCCCCCCCCGTTAATAGAGTTTTTTTCCTTACTCTTGTTGAGGGTTAAGGACCGAGGATGTCACACTGGGTTAAGCCCTATGAGACAAATTGTGAATATGGGATATACAAATGTAATGTGATATATTGATTTAAATGCACTATATGTGTCAATGTTTTATAAATAATTAATAATATGGCATAAATAATATGGCATAAAATAAAATGATTTGTAAATAAAGACTTGCTTGAGGTCATAAAATAGTCAGGCTTGCTCTCATCAGTCAGGCTACTGAAGTAAGTTTCAGCCAATGGGGAAAACCAATGACTCAAGTAACCGTCTAGCTGTGTCGTAAACCCTGACAGGTCTCATCCAAATTTCAAATAGGATATTTTTGCAGATGTCAAACACTTGTTTTGGTGTCAGAAATTACCCAACATTTTATGGCCTCACAACATCAGAGCCCCAGTCATTGTTATAGAGCAAACAACACATGGGTTGACATCACTCATTTTTAAGTTCTCCTTTTGCTTCCTAACTTAAGGAGTGAGGGCCTCATGTTCCTAAATATTGACCAAACTGTTCTGGGACACAGGATTAATAAATGTGAATTCTTAAAAATGGTTGGGTTCTCCTTTAAATGCTCAAATATGATTATAATATAATGTTTGATCCTCAAAGCAACTGGTGCAGAAAAATAGCTAAATAATATGTATAATTTAATATATATTAATAATTATAAATACAGAAAATAATTATCTAAGTATTGGAACATGATTTATTGATGTTTATCAAGGAGCATACAAATTAACTTTTAGAAATCTACAGGGTCACATCATTTTTTATGAGTTGACATACCTTGCTGGTGCAAGCCCGTAGACTAGCTAGTAGAGTGTTGTAATAGCTGAGGCATGATATGCAGGTTCTCATTCTTGTGGCCATGTGAGCGGATAAGTCGTCCCTGTCATGAAAGATCACTAAGTGACCGCCAAGAACCTGTGACCACCAAGTTGTATCGCCACAATGGAAGAAAATGATTTGCAGGAGTCCTAGTGAGACTAGCAATAAGAGAATAACCAGGGTTAAAACATAGCATATGGTGCAAAAAGTCTATATAGATTTATACATTTTTGGCCTCATGAATGATAATTTAGCATATTAAGCACTGTGCAAAATATACATGCATAATAATAAATAAGAAACAAGTAAGAGATGGACATCAAATTCAAAGACAAATCAAATAAGAGAACAGACAACATACCTTTCTAATCAGGAATATGTTGTCGATGTTAGCCTGAGGCTTTTTTCTGCTGGTGCCTGACTGGAGATAATTGCAGGGGGAGCAGTTCCGCAGGCACTGAAGTTCTTCTCAAAGTTGTCTTGATCCATGTTAAAATAAAAAAAAGAAGGTCTACGCAAGCAACAAATGGGTTTGGAGGTTCTTGAGACCATGGATGTTTGAAAAAAAGCCAGAAAACTCAAGAGATATCTTTATTTCTGTATTAATAGCATATGCATCTGTAAAAGTCAACATTTTCAGAATAAAGCTCCCCAATTTTAAAAAACACACTGCGCCACTGGTATAAACGAAGAACAGCGCAATAGTTGGTAACCAGGAGTTAGCATGAAATAACTTCAAATGACACAGCATTAATTAATGTGCATGGTCGGGCCTGGATGAAAAGTTGTATCTTCAGCTGAATAAGTGTTTAATGTTCCATGTTGATCTGACTCATTGTGTTGGAGCTATGGCCTTTTTGACCCTTGGTTGTAGTGTTTGTGAAGAAGTCCTCCAGAAACAGGCTCTGTGTGTCCCGTAGGGAGAGCTGCTGACTCTAGACTTATCTCATTCGCACAACTGAAAGCTTGTCTGCTCTACTAACTGCTGCAGGCTGTAAAGAAGAGTGACAGAATATTTTTCAGTTATTTGAGCTAATGGATCATGTCATGTCATTCTTGCTGGTATATTCAAGAGATATTGACATGGTTAGAGATCATTTAATGAGTGTTTGGAAAGTTGATGTTTATTCCCATTAAAGGGCCCATATTTTCCAACTTTCTGGAATTTAATTTGAGGTATTGGTACCCCTAAGATGATATATCAGTGGATTAAAGTCGAAAAACTGTTTTCTGCCTCTCTCTGGATCTGCAGACAGAACAGGCTGTTTTCGCCTGCCTCTTGAGCCCCTCCTCTGATTGGCTGACTGCACTTTGAGTGACACACGACCAGGCCATCACCGGCCTCATTCTGGCGCATTTACGTTCTCTCTAGTAAACACAGCTGAAAGTCAGGTTGTTATGTTTTCAGCTATAGAAGACCAGCCATATATTTACAGTCGGTTACAACAGGATGTTTCTGAACGGTAAGTTAAACACGTTTCCGAGTGCCTCGGAACCGTTAAAGTAGAGCCATCTGGCTGACATTGGTTTTATGAGTCAGTGCAGCTCAAGTGTGGCCTTAAAGTTTGCTCTGACCTGTAGTAACATTTACAGCTGTGGTGCAGATGTGTGTGTGCTTGATGACCAACCTGCTCAGTGCGGCAGCCTGTAGCTGCAGCAGTGCAGTGTCCCACTCCAGACAGCTGTTTCAGCCAGCTGTCAACTGTGAGGCATCTGTCCCTTAAGCTCTGACTCCACATAAAACCGACCAGTGATATAATTTTTCTGTCAAAATTCTGCCATTGTCGCTTTGAACTTTTTAGGATGAAATACTATTTTGGTTCTGTCTCATGGACTCTTTGGTTTATTGACTGTTTCCTTGTGTTTAGGTCTATGGTTTAGGTTTGTGTTCAGTTGTTTTGCCCTGAACTCTCCGCTTCCTGTTTTATTTTGAAATGATGTTCCTTGTGTGTCTCTGGCTTAACTTCCTGTCTTTGTCCTGTGTCCCTGCTCCTGTGATGGTCTGCACCTGTTCCTCATGTGTTTCCCCTGTGTTAAATCATCCTACTTCCCTTGTGTATACAAGTGTTAGTGCTTCCCTTTGTCTTTGTCAGTTCTTCGTCGTCTTTTGCTGCTGTTTCCTGTTCCCCTATTGTTTCCTTGCATGTGAGTTTTTGATCATCGTTTTTAAGAATCCTGTTTTGCTCTTGTATCTTGTTCTTTTGTAGTGTTGTTTTTTACCTTGTGAAAAATTACACTTTTTGTTATTTTTCTGGCCTCTGTAATTTGGGTCCACCTGCACACCACATCCCGATAGTTTCACCTCTAATAATATCACATGAACAAAGTATATACAAGCATTTTTATGATGCTCATATACAATTTGCTAGAGAATGGTTGGCTGCAGGTAGAGCAGAACATAGTATCTCCATTTCTCTCAACAAAATATACCCGATACAAACGCTGTCATCATGTACATTTGGAGCAAAAGTCTGCTCAGCAGTGATAGGGGCATGGAGTCTCCTTATCGTGGTCCTGCTAACACATTGGCCAATCCTGAGTCCGTTTCAGCTGTCAATCACGATGTTTCACCACGTTTTTATAAAGCGATGGCGTTAAAATGATAGCGATAATTATCACGAAAAAACGTTTCCTCTATAGAAATTTAGTATTCCATTTTAAATTCCATCCATGTTTTGACACACAACAGCAACAGCCAATGATAATGAGATTGGCGCGACCGAACCACTCATGTGGATGGAAAAGAGTTACAAGTTGACGCACAGCACAGCGTGTAGGAGGAGCAGCAGCACACATGCTAATGTTTTGGCTCCTCTCCATCGATGTAGTGACAGAACATAATCGACTAATCTTTTCCGCTACGTTCATTGTTTTAGCGGTTCCCACCCCCCGCTGGATTAATTATAACCACCGCTGCGTCAGGATCAGACAGACGCACATTGAGGGTCCAGTCGTCATGTATTTGTCAGAGTCGGCTTCTCCTCACCCCTCTGACCTGCGCTCACTATACACTTTAACGATAAACACCAACACTGATCACAAGTTAGTAGGACAGGTACAGGACTGATGTTTACTTTTTGTATCTTTGATTTGCTTTCATGTTTATGAGACATATATTTAAACCTGCTACACAACACGAGACGTAACGTGATGTGAACAGACAGGACAACAGGGTTAAAGTGACCAGAATGATCCAAAGTTATGATCTGATATCATTGATAAATAACTAAATACATGTGGTTATCAGTTTGTGTGTGAAGACGGACAGAGACGAGATGACACACACACACACACCCTCCTGCGGACAGAATTTCTTACTGCAGATTATGATGCAAAGCTGTGTTTTATCTTCTCTGTTGCAGAAGAAGCAATGCCCAGTTTAACCCCGAAACATAAATTACAATTCAGCATTTTTTTTAAAGATCAGTTTTATTTGTAATGACCAAAAACAAAGGAGCAGTGACACTTGTAGACCTGTGTAGAGTAATGCGCCTCAGTGCATTGGCTCTGGTTTGATTGACTGATATAAAAGTGATTGTGATAAAAAAAATTATCCATATGGCCCAGCCCTATCAAACTTAATTTAGCAATTTAACAGTGTGGTAAGAACTGCCTAAAATGACAAACTACACTACACAACTCTACATGACACAGCATAAATGCAATGTATTAAATCTGTTCAGCATTCAGTTCAAGGATTCCAGTGTAATGAGGCATCTACTTCCAACCATTCTGACTGTGGCAACTTTTGTCTATTGCAGCAGGATTTCTGAACCATCACAAAAAGTAGTGTTGTAAAATGGGTCAGTAGCATTTCTAACAAGAAAACATTTTCCGACCTGAAAACTTTCTGTCCTGACTGTGTCACAGCCTCTAAGAAGATAATACAATAAGCCTGTTATTACAGTAAGTCAGCAGTAACTGTCAGCAATGTTTAATGTTTGTAATTAAAGACTAGGCAATTAAAGGTTCAAATGAGTCATAAATCTAAATTGTGTATTATTATAGCATTTTGGAATCCCACCTGGAACAATGCAGATGCATTTTATTACTCTTTAATCATAATTTGATGCATAGAAGTAATTTGTGATGATAACTAGATTAGTATACCCTTTAAAAAGGCCATGTCTTAACAGGGAAGACCTCACAACTGAAAAGGGTAAAGATCATTCAAGTTTTGTTTCATTTTTACTGAATAGATCAAAAATACAGCAAAACGTCTTTTAAGATGAAAAAAGTATGTTTTTACATTTCTACATTTTAACACATTCAGTTTTTTTTAATGAGAGATATTATGCCTTTATTTTCTCTTTCCTCATGGGTTATATAGTTGATATGTAAAATACCTGCAAAGTTTGCAGCTATTGATAAAGCGTGTTCGTTTATCCTTAAAGAGAAGAAGAGCCAAACTCAGTCTGCTCATTTAAGTATTTATTTAGAAAGCAATGAACAGGTTACAGCAAAGCAATTGGCCTCCAGTACATTAGTTGTATCAGAGCGCCATGAACATCCGGCGCCTGTTTATTTTATAGCAGTAGATCTTCGTTCCTCCTCCTCGGAAGTGCGCAGGCGTAATCCATCCTCCTGGCTTTTGGAATACGGAAGTAGAACAGGGAGACACTCCCAATGACATTCCTACTACTCTGATAGTTGCTAGGCAACTCTATCCTGATGTTGTCTCCTAACCTAGCCTTGAGTAGAAAATGTTCTGCTCCTTGCCATCTCGGCTGCACCAAATTAGCCATAACAAACTCTCTCTAGACTCTCCTATCAGGACAGCTGTGAGACTGACCATCGTTGTGACGCACACACATTTATAATTTGTAGATTAAACATTAGGAGAGGAAAAGGTTATTATAAAATAATTTGTACCAAGGCCTTATATCTAGCTAAAACTACTCATATCTTTTATGTTAAGAGTACAAATATAATTTGAAATGCTTCTATCTTTATTTGGTTGGAGTTCAATCAGACACAGACTACTGTTAAAAATTTCAATCCCAACACTATCGCGAGAACTGCTGAGTATCGAGTAGCTATGAGGAGGATTACAGCGGACATTTATGCATAAAACGTAAGAACAACGAGATGACGGCTCTTCAAGTTGAATATGAATGCCGGGCTTTATTGACTCTTGGATGACACCACAGGAGCCTTATGGAGGCTTTAAAGAATTTTTTTGAGATTTTTTACATTTGAAGAAGTGGTCGCCATTTACTTCAATTATCTTGGATTTGGCTGCAAATCTGTAGAGTACCCTTAAAACTTCACCCACCATTGGCATAGTTGTGAATAGATAATGAGTGCAATTTCATTTTTGGGAGAACTATCCCTTTAAGTTACACATGTCAATCACTGTTTTGCTTTTATTTTATTCAATCTACTGAAAAATATAAGATAAATTGAGAATATTCCTATGCTTCTTTAAAGATTTTCACAGCTTTAAATTGACGTCATCAGCTAAATCAAGACTAAGACTGTGTTTAATTTTAACTCACTCAGGCTGAAGTAAAGTGGGGTATAGAAGGGACGGGGCGATATTGTTTTCATTAATAGCAATATAAGAAACGTTCAACATATTTCAATATACCGCTTATGCACTGTGTAAACACAAAGAATAATTTAAAACCACCAGCTTCACTCGGCAGCAAAAATCATCCTTTAAAATGAAATAATAATCTGACATTTATCATGACAATTGCTGATATTGACTGATATGAAAAGTTTTAACTTGATATACTTTATTAATTTAACTCAATTGTATACATAATACACTAATGTAATGTGTTATATCAAATATATTTTAAAGACAAATCAAGGTGTGGCAACAGTGATGGCAGGTTTCAAATACAAAGAAAATGAACATTACTGTCAAAATAAATAAACACAATCATTTAAACAGTTCTCTCTGGAGATTGTGCCTAAGTAAGCATATCAGAGGAAAAAAGAAAGTTCGCTTGGTACTAAATCAACCCAGAGGGTCCCAAGATGTCTCTGTTTGTGTGAATTAGTACATATAATAATATGAAAGTACATGTGTTCCCCGAGATGAGTCAATGAGAGTTGTCAGAAATGCTTCTTAAAACACACTTTGCATGTGGGGTGAGCTACCTTTTTAGCAGTGCTTTAGCAGCCATTTAATAGCTAGCTGATTTAGCTATAAGATATGATAAACTGCAAAATATATTAAAATACATATACATCTATCTAAATCAAAATTGCTGGAAACATATTTGCACACCCAAATAACACATTTTGAATCACAAAATCCTCTTACCTGTACGCCATATAGTAGTACTATGGAAAACCCCTCTTGACCAGCAGGCTATGGCAAGTATGGCAAGTAGTCATGTAGTCACATACTGTACACAAAAAGAGAACAGAACTATTTCTAGTGGCCATAGTGGAGCTTATAACCATCTCTACTTACAAGCTGCAGTTCCAAATGTCAATCATAATGCTTAGTCATATTTTTATAGCATAAAATAAGAATTTAAAACCAAACTTACCAGCAAATGAACACTTGTACAAACATCAGAGTTAAGAACTACCTGAAATGACAGAAACCCGCTTAAAACAAAATAATTTCTTACACTTTTACTTTAGTTCCATTTCTTATCTTGATCATAGAGGAAACAGAACTTATGACCTATGATATTATAAATTAAAACATGACAAAATTATAGCGTGTTATTAACCATGCATTAAGTGTTTCTTTACTGCTTATTTGTGCTGCATATGGAAGTCAAGTAAAGTGTAAGGAAAAACACACAGCAACATATGATTTGTATCAAAGGTTCACACACCGAGACATTTAGGATGTCTTATTTCCCAGGGTCCATGACTCCCTCACAAGAGCACTGGTTTGAACACATTCACTGTACTACACCTGCCCTTAACTCACAGACAACCACATACTGCAGCTGTGGTTTTAATGGTTATTTTACATCTTCATAAATCAGAGGGAATTTAAAGTGTTTATGTTCTGCCTGTAAGTGGCTGCTGTGTTATTTATGGTACATCCAGAGTTAAATACATCACACAAGTTTTAACTAGAGCTGTCAAACGATTAAAATATTTAATCGCGATTAATCGCATTTATGTCATAGTTAACTCGCGATTAATCGCAAATTTTTATCTATTCTAAATGTCCCTTCATTTATTTTTTTTCCATAATTTTACTTTCGTTTTAATGCTCTTATCAACATGGAAAAGTGGATTGGCTTGCTTTTTGCAAATGTTTTATTTTATTGAAAAACAACATTGCCAAACAGGGCGGTACAAAATAAAATTATAAAGTGCACATATCAGGTAAACAAGGACTCAGCCTATAGTGCAGTTAAACCATGGCTTAATATTTTCTTTTTTTCAAGTTTGCTGTGAACATAGCAGTCAGGCCTCTTATTTCAGAAACAATGAGCCATAACAGTTAGGTTACCAATAAAAGGTAAGCCTACTACTTCTTTGCTTTCAGCTAGCTACTCAAACAGACAAGAAACAAAATAACAAACAAACAAAATACACAGGCTTGTGTCGGCCTACTTTGAAATAAATTAAACACAGAACTTTGTAGGGCTATTTGAGTCCTCCCCTTATTTGTGGAAAATGTATGAAATAAGAAGTACCCTATTTTGAAATAAATAAAAACATATAGCTGCAGCCTAATAGTGTAACGGACTGGGTTTATGTTTATGTTTGGTTTTGACGAATGTTCAGTAAAACACTGTGTTGAAGGAGCGCTCTGAAATCCTGAGGGTCAGTGAAAGGGTCTGGGTGGGACATGTGACTGTTTGGACCAATAGGATGGGGTTGTTTGGGGATCGGGGATCAATGAGGAAGTGAACTGTTGTTGATGTGTGCGAGTGACGGAGTAAGAGCGAGAAGTGCACATGTTCGTGTAGAGGAAAATACAAGTTACTAAACCACGAAGAAGTTCTGTGTCCTGTGTAAGCGGGGACGCTACAATAGCTTCAAAATATATATTTTAGTTGGCGATATTAAAACAAAAAGCGAGAGCAGGTCAGACTGGAGGCGAACACAGATACTGAAACTGCAGCTGCAGCTCTGCTTTAACTTGGCGTTAAAATGGGTTTGCGTTAACGCCGTTAATAACGTGTTAAACTGACAGCCCTAGTTTTAACAGTTGCAGATTTGTCCGCCATCTTATGCATTTCAGAGGTTGGGTTTAAACTTTGAGTCTGTTTCTGGTTTCCTCCAATTTTTTCTCTCCAAAATCTCCAAAGTGTTGCTCATTGTGGGAACTGTTGTGTTTCTCAAAAATGTTAAGGTCTTGACCTTCTATTTTAAGTGCCATCACAATAATGTATGTTATGATGCTGTGATATACAGATAAAATTGAATTGAATCAAAGTTTGTTCTTGATGAGTTTTTGGGAGAGTTTGACCCTAATGCGTTTAATGCTGGTGATGGTTTAGAGAGCTGCTGTGCTTTTTCGCATCTGTTCCTCTCACATCTGGACAAACTGGTGCATTTGTTTTCATTTACAAAACCGCTGTTTGTTGTTTTCTCTCTTTCTGAATGTTATCAGCTGTATTTTATCAGTGGAGAGAGGTTTCAACACGATGTCAGTCGACTGCTCACTGCTGCTCATTCATTCTTTAATAAGGAAATACAGTTTTTTAAGCAACTGCTGGTGTTTAGATATTTTGATTGTAGACAGTTTGAGATTTTCAGACCGATGATTTTTTACTGATGATGTGTTCAGACTAATGAAAAAAGATATTCAACACGTGCATACGTACATACTGTGCATGTACAGTATGTATCTATATGTGCATAAAACATCCGCAAACAACATGGTTTTTCCTGTGGCACCGGAACCTCCATTGTGCTGAGTGCAGTGGCCTGATATCAGCTTATTATAGTGATTGTGATGTAACCTTGTTGTATCTTGGACAAGATTTCCCTCTCTGATTCATACCTTGATGGACTGTTTCGGCCCTCTGAAGCCTAGTGGTAAAGTGGTAAAGCAACAATGGAGAATGTATAGGATTCATACACAACTTCCACCCTGGATGTTTTACTGCCACAGGCTAATTTCTCAACCTCATGTATTAATCAGCTCCAACATTACTGAGCCACCAAGCTTAACTTTCAGCCCCAAAACAACCACCTCCTTCATTTACTTAACATTACATTTCCTTCAGCTGACGCTTTTATCCATATGTAAGTGCCATATACATGTATATTTTCGTTTTTTTATTCAAGGTATAGTCGAAAGAGATCTTTTTTTAGTCTGGGCGGAAGATGTGTAGACTGCCTGCTGTCCTAATGTCACTGGGGAGCTCCTTCCACCATTCAGGAGCCAGGACAGCAAACAGTCATGATTTTGTTGAGTGTTTAGCTCGCAGTGAGGGAGCAACAAGCCAATTGGCAGATGCAGAGCAGAGTGGACGGGCTGGGGTGTAAGGTTTGACCATGTCCTGGATGTAGATGTAACCAATGCGGTCAGCTATTGGTAACCAGTGAAGGGAGCGGAGGAGCAGAGTATTTTCGTCATACTTGAAGCAGTTTCAAGATATTTTATAGACAGTAATTGGAGGAAATCTCTTTTGTCACTTCATTTTATCATGAACTTATTGAAACCTTTCACTGAACTACCTGATCGGATCTCTGAGCAATTTAATTCTTGTCTGAATTCGGGCTGAACCTCTGCACACAAAGCTCAAGGTACAACTTCACATCACTAAAGGCCAATTTATGCCTCTCCGTTGTTTCTATTACGGACAGATAAGACCGCCCTATCTGTCGTGAAACGCCCTCTCCGAGGGCTTCGGACAGCTTTTCGTACACGTCTGATTTTTCTAACTATCAGTCTTCATGTTGGAGACCCGACGGACCGCTCTTGGCTGTGATTGGTCCGTGAACGACATAATTTCCGTATGACGTCATTTCCGTATTTCCGGACCTCAAACTTCCCGTTTACTTGTAGCAACAAACACGAACACAACTATGATTCTACGATTAATGTGACGTGTGTGTTAAGCCAGCGGAGTTGTCCGGCTGACGGTGGCTCGTTAGAGCACTGAGGGCATGTGTGCACGGTCACAGACGGTTATAACGAGCTTTCAAAACGGCGCTAGCAGGCTAGGCTAGCCACCATGCTAACTGCGGTGGTAACAGTGCAATAACCCGCTGTCACGACTTTAATTCCACTTCTATCATGACACTGTTTCTATAATACTGTCAGGTTAGAAGCAAACATTGGATAGTAGTTGTTAGTGCCGGGAGTCCCTGCTGACTGTGTGTGGAAGCTGGGGGGGAGCTAGGTCCGTGTAGCTTCTAGCTACATGTAGCCTCAAGCAGATTCAAGCTGTGGAATCAGCAACACAGTTCGGAAACAAGACCGGGGAACCGCTGCGCTAAGAAACGATTACATCAGCATCTTGACACGCTGGGTGTCACTTTATTTAGTTCTGTTAGTTGCCATGGTTCAGTGTGTGGGACGCAGGCTAACATGTAAACAGAGACACGTGGACTTCTTCTTCCCAAATGGGGTAGGCTTCTCTGAGCTCGTCTTCCGTTGCGCCACCTATGGGTTTGGCGATGAATTTTTTCCGACGTACGGACTGTGTCGGAGAAGTAAATATCAAAAAGACTCTTTACCCCCCGCTGAGACCTCTCCGAGAAACGGACACGTAGTAGTATATAAGAGCCTTAAGCCTGGACCTGTGCTTGCATGTACTTTAATTCATAGTGGAGAAAAGTTTCTCTCACACAAAAAAAGGAGCATTACCCGACCGTACACTTTGGACAGCTCTGGGAGGGATGGAGGTAATTCTCTGTGTCTTGTCATGTCACATTTTCTCAGTTCCTATCTGAATGTAGTTTTTTAAATTTAATTATTATTGCTCTACAACTGTCTCGTCAAATTTCAGTGGTAGCTTGACTATAGAACAACTGGTCACTGCTCAGCCTCTGGTAGCGTTGACCGTCATCGAGATAAAGCTCCTAGGGGCTGGTGATAGTCCTCGTGCTATGTCCTCTTCCGTGTGGGCTTGTGGACCCACAACACTTCACCAGTATTTGTAGTTACATTAGCCAGTACTTCTCTCCTCTCTTCTGCTAGCTTTCCATGGTGTTACCACAACATCTACGCACTTACTTGATGGCTTCAGCCAATAGTTCTGCTCTCTTCTGGAGAAGAACAGGGGAATACAACCCGGTTGTGTCCATTTGCGAGTTATGCGCAATTAACCCTGATAGAAACAAATGATCCAAGTGTGGTGCATTTAGGGCGTAGTGAAAATTGACGAAGAGTGTTCAGCTCCTGTGCTATGTCCGGTAGGAATGTAAGGTTCACGACCCATTTTGGATTGTCAAATTGAGGAACATGTATTCTGTCATCTTCACTGAATCTCGTCAACCTCTGCACCTAACTAAAAAAAAACCTCCTCATGACATTGTGCCTGCTGAGCCACGCAGTGAACCACATTTCGTTTTTAATAAATGGACCCTTGAATTGTTTTGTAAACTCCTTAATACTACTTCTGATAGATGTAGTAGTATTTTTTTTACAATGTATTTAACATTGTAAAGGAAAGCATTGTGGACAGAACTCCTGAGTGTCTGTGTTACATTGCATTCACACCAATCACTAAGCATATTTTCCACACAATGAAATGACACACCAAGTCAACAAAATAATTTGCGTCACCTATTCGAGTTTGCAATTTTGAACTTGAATTATAATTATTAATTATTATAATCGCTGCAGCCAGTAGTCCTCCTCTCCTCTTTATGGAAAGAGAACAGGCAAGTCACACCAAACTCAGCTGCTGAGTAATACAACGCAAATGTTTGCCTGGTGTTTGGTGTGAACGTAACATGAGGAGTGAAGTTTCCCCTCGACCACAGATGAGATTGCAGGGGCCATTTCCACAACTACTTTGTTTCACACTGCTCCCACAATGATGAACTATAAACAGTGAATGCTCCTATCTGAAGGTAAATTCAAAGGACTTTCCAACAAGCTGTAGATGTGATTACAATTCTGTAACTTTCATGTTTTAATGATTGCATGGCTTTGCTATTCAGCGCGCACACACACACACACATACACAACCCCTGTTTCCCCCTTTAACTCTGCTTTGGAACATGACCCCTAATCAACATGTAAGTATCAATAATCCAAACTGAACTAAGACGTCAAGCCCCATTGCACTGTGCCAATAGCTTCAGGGTCTCGTACAGTGTCACGAAACGATCAATAAGTTACACTGTTTTCTTTGATGAGATGAAATTGAGACCGGGGGGGGGGGGGGGGGGGGTACTATCTCAGTAACATCACTGAATGTGCTTACGGGCATACGTTTGATTCACTTTATGTCGGAATTTCTTCAATTCCAGCCTTTTCCTCTGAAGAATCATTTATTCTCCAAGGCTATGCATATGAAAATAAATTCAGTGGCTTAAAGATGTAGCTGTTCTGCCTTTGTTCATTGTGACCTTTTTTTCCCTACCAGAATATATCTGGTAAATTACCACCTGGAGTAATGTTTGAATAAAACACAGCTAGCAGATGTGCTCGTACCAGTAAGCATTTCCCATCTCCTACTTTTTGGTCCAACCTGAAGCTATTCCTTAATTTGACACATGTCATAAACATAGAGAGGAGTGATCTAACACTTGCAGGAGTTTTGGTAGAATTCAGGTTCAGTGTGTAAGATTCAGTTTAAAGGGATCTATTGGAAGAAATTGAATATAAAATAATCCAAGTGATGTTTTCACCGGTGTGTTTCGTTTAAATTGTAAAAATTGTTTTTTTCTTTTTTGTTGTAGAAGTGCATTTCTTACGTCAGAAGAGCACTGTTGTTTGCTTTCAATTGCAACAGGAAATTTGTTGTTAAAGACTGAATTTAGTGTTTACAAAGAACAGGTTTTACGTTTCCAAACGTCTCTGGGTCTGACAGCAGCGTTGAGAATCATGTACCCTTTAAGTTATTTTCTTCCTCGGGGAGTGACTGTTAACAGGAGAAAACCAACTACACTCATAAACACTGTCATCACTTGTTTCCATGTGTCATGTGAATCTGTAACTAATATGGAGCATAGACTGGCCCTGGGAAGACTTTACTGGAGCAAGATTTGTAGTTGAATGAAGTAAAGTTTTGAACTGGGATTTTAAACATGGGGGGTTAAGAGGGTAAAAATGCCTGCTGCTCTCTAGAGGATTTTCACATCTGAACAGATTTTAAAATCAAGGGACAGCACAGATGTAACGAGAGATGTAACCGATACACAGTGTTGGGGAGTAACGGAATACATGTAACGGCGTTACGTATTTAGAATACAAATTATGAGTAACTGTATTCCGTTACAGTTACAAATTAAATAGATGGTATTCAGAATACAGTTACATTGTTGAAATCAGTGGATTACATGACGGTACTTCTCTATTTCACGAGTTTAATCACTGTCTCGTAAATCCACCGGAGGCAAAGCCCCCAGGAAGCAGCTGGTGACCAGGGCTGCCGTATGAGCGCCCGGACCCCGGCGGCGTGAAGAAGCCTCACCGCGACCGGCTCGGGACCGTTACAGGCCCGGGACCGTGGCTCTGAGAGAGTTCCGTCGCTACCAGAATTCTACGGAGCTGCTGATCCGCATGCTGCCCTTCCAGCGCCTGGTGAGAGAAGAACGACCTGCGCTTCCAGAGCTCCGCTGTCATGGCTCTGCAGGAGGCCAGCGAGGCACGCCGGGTATTGCACCGGACGCTGAAGCGACGCTAAAATAATATCACCCGTTGACCCAGTAGTATAAAAGCATATAGTCACTTGTTGCTCCAACATTAACTGCAACAGCGTCCCAATTTAATTTCATCCATCTTCAAGAACTTCTCCGCTGTTTGCTCCGTTCAATGTCGGGTGTCGAGGGTAAATTACGTATTCTCCGCCCTCCCCCCTCTCTTTTTAGCTTTATGACTGCTTGTGTGTCTGTATGGATGTGCAGAGGGGGGCATTTAATAATGTGATCGGTCAAATTGGTAAATTTAAAACTCCAGGACAACAGAAGGGGAAAACAAACTATGGGATGCATGCTTTATCATTTATATCATATAAAATATGTCATCAATATCGTTTAAAATAATTTTTCAGTGTGTTTCCTGGCGCGATATGCTCGCGTCAAGCGCAAAAAATAGACACGACGCCGAAACGATCGCTGCACGGCGCGAGGCAGCCTTGGCGCAGGGGGGGGTTCAGCCTCCGGTGGGACCGGCACAGAGGATTAACATGAGAGTGGATGGGAGCCGGACTTTCAGCTGGCCCGCCGCATCGGTGGAGAGAGAGTTTAAACTGCTGCTGCTCCACTGACTATAACAACGCCGCAATCATACACTTAAAAAATGCAATACAAACCGGAAGTATTCCAAGTATTCAGAATACGTTACTCAGATTAGTTAATGTAATGGAATACGTTACAGTTTTGAAAGTATCCTTCCCAACACTGCCGATACATGATCATAAGTTTTGTCATATAAATCATCCCATTAAAAAACAGAACAAATGAACGTGAACTAGTTCATTTTCATCTATATGAAATGAACTTTCAACTACTTTTTTTAAGTGAACTGGCACAACACTGGCCGTCAGTCTCTGTTTACGCACTGAATGACTTCTGTAGATGCGCTCGTGGAATAGTCCATTGAAGTGGGGACTGAGGGGGGTTGCTGAGACACTAGTTACTCATGAATTACAGGCATTCTGATGCCATTTTGGCGTATGGGTTTTCAGAATGACATGATGAATTAACGAAGAGTAAAAAAAATCTTATCATTAAGTTTATTATGTGTTTTATAGGGGCCTCAAGGCAATTGCAGACCTTTGCCTAATGGTTAAGTCCGCCACTGTTTCTAGCCTAAATATCCGCTGTGATCGCTGTGCGAATGCGGCTCCAGAGTAGGATATCAGAGGACATTTAGCCTCAATAGAGAAAAGGATAAAGGTTTAGGATACCTTATGTACCTTTAGTGCATGAGAGTCAGGAAGGTTCCTCTATACTTTGGCCTTCATGTAACATAAATCTTACAAATGTTTTGCATACAAATTCAAAATAAATTAAATGCACTGACAATATCACTTTTATTAGGTGAAAAGAAATATGAAGTTCATCTTTCATTAAAAAATGAAGGCTCTTATAATACTGACAGGCTGCTCTATGCGAGTGCATGCAACAATATCCATTTCCTATTGAAATTGTCCGCTATTTTGTGTAGATGCGCTATTGTGAAAGGTTGGTTTGTGTTTCCTGTCAGCAGTGTGTCTGTTGGGACTCTTGTTGTGAAGGGTCACCAACAGAAGTGATTCTGTTGTGGGGAGAGAGGAGTTGATGAGTAAAGAAAAAATAAACAGACATGTTGTCCTGGTTCGCCCACACATTTTTTTATGTTCTTCTTCTACTAAAGCCTTGCAGTATAAATTAAATAAACCCTTGGCTACAAAATCATCATCCAGCCACCAAGCCATGAAACCAGGAATGTGTGCGGCGATTAGGGGTGCAACGATTAGTCGACGTTGTCGACAAAAATCGATGACCAAAATAGTCGCAGACGAATTTACCCGTTGATGATTCGTTGGTGACGTCATAGCGCGTGTTTCTCGTGCCGCGCAGCGGAACTAATCGGCGTTTTACCGGAGGTGCTGATGGAAGTACCTGAGGAGTGAGCCATCTCGCTCCCTTCCTATCTCTGAAAGTCGCGCATGTGCAATACCGACGAAACATGGACCAATGTCGGCGTCCGCTGCCGCGCGCAGTCGCGCACCAGGAAGTAAAAAGTTCGGGAGAACTTCACTCTTGACATGGCCCGAGAAAAACTACCTGCAGTATTCGTGCGGCGGACCTGCTTTGCATGGAAGCAAGACACGCGCATGTGAGGAGGAGGAGGCACGTGTGACTTCGTAACGGAGACGATGCGGACTCGCCTCTGTCAGATGTTATATATACACGTATATATCTGCGCGCAGGATTCTAGCATCCATTACAAAAATATGGTTTAAACTTTTTATTAACGAGTTTAAAAGCGTTATGTTATCCTATTGCCTGACAAACGTCTTGTTTTAATCACAATTATTTAGTCAGAAGAAGACTGTAGTTTCGTTTGTTGATGTTTTTATTGCTGTTACTTTCCCTGTCATTTTTGTTAACAGGAAAAATGAATACTTGATTTTTAATTTATTTGTTTTATTAGCACTTTGCCTGTCCTTGCTTTTAAATGGACAAAAACTTGATTTGTCTTTGCTTTTGTGTCAACAGTACCCTTATATGAAACAAAGTTTATTAAAAGACATTTTTTTTTAATGAAGTATCAATATTTATTGCCTTTATTTTCAGTCATCACATGCCTCGAACAACCTCAAGCTAAATTTAAAAGCTGCTTGCTAAATAAGAGCAATTGAGAATTTGTGTCATTCATAATCCGATTAGTCGATTAATCGTTTCAATAATCGGTGACTAATCGACTATCAGAATAGTCGTTAGTTGCAGCCCTAGCGGCGATCATATAGGGCAGGCAGGGATATATCTGAAAAGAAGTGGCGACTTGGTAGACTGTAGTGGGGCTTCCAAATGTGCCATTTGATTAATTGCTTTAGCCTGTGGAGTCTATCTAGCAAACTTCCTGCAGTTCTCAAATGCCTGTTGGACAGGACTGCTGCTCTGACTCTAAGGTGACTTAAAATAGTGGAATGTGGAAAGGTTCTTCTCGGACGTTTTATCGGCTGTAATTTCCAATTCCGATAAATAAATAATAATATAAAATTCCCATTATCAAACCGATTATGTGTCAAACTGATATAATATACTAATATTGTGCATCCCTAGACTTGACCACACATGTATGTACGGTAGAAATTCAATGATATCACAGGTCATAAATAAACTCTTATTTCACAGCAATCCTAATTTCAGAAGAAAGAAGTGGAATAGTTTTCTCCTGTCAAGATCACTTCAGTTCTTCAGTTTCTAGTGAAAGGGAAAAATAATGGCTTGACCCTACAGACAAACTATTTCCACAGTGTTCACAGAGCACTCTAATGTTTCTGTAACCTTGTCTGACTGTGGCTCCTAATGAATACGTTTCCAAAGCGGTGTTGGAAAGACCTTGGCAGTGGCACCTTGAAAGCTCAAGAGGTGTAACAACATTATTTTCTGGGTTGCGTGTCTGCTGAGTTGCCTTGGTGAAGCGCAATAAAGATGAAGGTACTGTAGAATTATTCCAGAATTAAAGATGTGCATTTGTGTAAAAAAAAGGAGTGAAAGGCTGACCCATTCAACTCAATTTGTGTTAACATTGAGAATGATCAGAAAACAGCCTTTTTTACATTGCATTATATGTTTAATACTGTTTGGCAATGGTGGAGGTCTATGCTCCTGAGTGCCATTCTACTGGAGCTTACAATTAACATAGGAATGGCCACACAACTTTCAACAGCAGAGCACACAGCTTTTGGTGTCATTGTGTGGGGTAAATCGGATTCACACACATAAGCAACGTTTCCAACAGAATTAATTCAATCTACGAGGTTACCAGGGATTCACGTGCAAAGGTCATAGTTATGAGCAACAGATTCAGAGTTAAAGGTTAACAGATTACAGTGTGAAAGAAATTATTGCTTTAGAGCAGGGGTGTCCAAACTACGACCCGCGGGCCAACTGCGGCCCGCCATCCATTTTTAATTGGCCCGCAATGTCTAAAAATATAATTTATAAAAAAAAATTTAGTAGCGTTCAAATGGCACTTACTTAAATCACTTTGTTTTGCTTTATGGGGCCAGGCTTCTTCGACAGGGGAGAGGCCGGTGCATGCTTCTGCGTTTTCAGAGACACGCAAGAAGGGGCACGCAAGCACGCAAGAGCCCTTGCGTCTTCTTTCGTGCTTGCGTGCATTCACCAATTTTTGTAACTATACGACAAAGCTACGCAAGCCTCACGCAGCCCACAAGGCTGTGATTGGTCCGCTAACTACATCATTTCCAGAGTCATATTTCCGGTTTCATGCCCCATAATACCGGCAGAAACCAAGGAAGATTTAGAAAAACGGATATGGACCAAATAGAAGAGCACTTGGATCTGAAAGTATGACCGACGTCGGTTTGCAGGTCGACGAGTGTACGAAGCTGTGTAGAAAGATCAGGGACAAATTTGTCCTCCAGAAAAAGTAATAAACAGTCGACAAAGACTGCCACACACAAAGAAGGTGTCTCTAAGGTTGTCTTCGACAAAAAACGTTACTCCACCTAGTGGTCTGGCAGTGAATTGCTTTGCTGACTTGCTAGCTGTCCCTCAGAACGCCACCACGCCACGCGCCCCCGCCCTGAGCGACGCGACTGTCAACCGTCCACTCCAGGGCAGGGGGGCGTTGCGGCGCGAGTTGCCCAGTCCTTGGTATTTTTTTCTGTATGTGGCCCTCGGGACAAAAAGTTTGGACACCCCTGCTTTAGAGAAACAACTGCATTTCAGTCAGACAACTCACGTTCGAACATTTATTGCAGCATTACAACAGATTTAGTGTTTGGCGTCTAGGCTCCAACTTAATCACTCCCCCATATGATTACATAGGAATGATGGTAGTGATGAGCAAATACCCCCAGTTGGAGCCTACAGGTGGATGCTGGGGTGGTGAAGGGGCTGAAGCAACTAGTGGCAATACTGCAGCAGCCGTGCGAGCAAGAGGGGTTGATGGGAAATGTCTCTCTGGTTAAATAGACCAGGGGTTCCCAAAGTGGGGGCGAAATGCATTCCAAAAAAAAAATACAATTATTTATTTTTTTTATAAAAAAAAAAAAAAAAAATTTGTATAATATATATGAGTTGATATTAGAATAAAACCATGCAATTGTAGCAGAGCGTTTAGTTGTATTGAATAAGGCCTCAGCCTAAAGAAGACACAGGAGACATAGCAGCCGTTTAGTACAGCACATCCTTCCGGTAAAACCCCTCTTCAAAATAAGAGTCACTAAATAAAATAGCTTACACATTTCCCATCAGTTTTTTTCTTTTTTCTCCCCTTTTTTTCCTCCACAAAAAATAACATTTCCTTTTTTTATCTTACGACACAGGTTAGCGACAGTTCAATTTACAGCAGCACCAGTCACACGGTAGCTGGCCAAAACTCTTTTGGAAAGCAGCTGAAAATTATTGACAGTCACAATGAAACGTTGCTTAATACCAACCAAATCGAGGAGGCCACAGGAACAGGACAGGCTAGCGGAGAAGGAGAGGCTACCTGAGCAGACATGCGCAAGCATGCACGCACGCACGCATAGTGCATGTGCGTGGCTGTGCGCAACATTATAAACCACCTCCAGTGTCATTGGGGGTCCCCAGTATCTGGCACCATTATTTTGGGGGTCCCAGGCTGAAAAGTTTGGGAACCCCTGAAATAGACCACCTGATAAGGTGGGTGTGGATTATAGATGGTTGTGTCACATGATGTATGTCACATGACGTATGTAACATGATTGGCGCAGCGCAGCTCGAGTTGCCTGCCAGAACTAGCTTGCCGGCATCTTTACATTGAATGCCACAACTGCAGCTGAACTTATGAGGTTTGACTCTCTGAATGGTCGATAAAAACATTCTGGACTATTAGCATGACAGTGCGGGCGAGCACGCCATCAAATAGCGCTTTACATGCAAAGATTGAGATCTCTTATCTTATTATGAGAGCTGTAAAAGACGTTGTGGTTCATTGTGAAGCCATTATAACATAGTCTAGAATCTAGACTGTAGATAAATAAAAGAAAGATAGTCATACCGTCTTGGCAGAATAAAATAATATGTACACTCTTTAACACCAGTTCCAATCACTTAAACTAAATGTGTATGTGTTTTTTTTTACATCACTGTAGATTCCATTAAAGGAACATTACACTTGTATAAATTGTGGCGTATTTGCAGATAGGTGGGAGCACAAACTCTAACCACTGTGTTTGACAGCAAAGACTTATACAGTAAATAGAAATCCATTTTTGTCGCATTTGAAAAACATTGTAGTCTTAACAAATCCATCTATCTGAAGTCAAGCAATTCCATTTCTTTTAGGTGAAATACAACATAACCCTAAAAACAAAAAAAGGGTAGCAGTTCTGACCATAAAATCAAGGAAAACCTCCAGGTGCAGTAGCTGCAATATTGATTCAGTACTGTAAAGCCACACTAGCAGAGAGGGTCTTTGGATGGCTGTCAGTCTGTCATCGGTTGGTTTGTCCACCTCTGATCCACGCTGAAATATCTTCTTGGATGGATTGCTATCGTTTTCCGTGCAGATATTAAACTTGTTTCCATCCATGTGATGTAGTTCTAAGGTGTAAACATTGATGCACTGACCAAAATGTGACCTCATGATCTCACATTCATGAGGAGAATTTGACTTTGTCTGTGTGAAATGATGAAAAAAAGTACACATGTTAATATCAGAATTTAAGCCATTCAGCCCACTTAAGATTGCAAAGAATAATGTCGCTATGATTTTATGCCCATGTGCAGGGCATCTGCAGGCAGCCAGGTAGAGGGAGTGTTTAACATACTCCTGTTGGCCCAAGAAAGACCTGTAGAAGTTTCTGAAAAGTTTCTTTCCACGTACTGTAATGTGTCCACTGAGCAGCTTTGATTGGAATAAAGACAATACCATTGTAGAGTATTGTATCGGTGAACAATATCTGGGCCTTTTAAAACCAACTGGTGCATCTTTTTAAGTCTTTTACTTTGTTTGTCACAACAACCTCTTTCCTAATGACTTTAAGATGGCACGTTGTTGTATGTGGCAACACCATGGTGGGGATCGATCATTTGAAATAAACTCTGCAAAACATTATAGAGCAAATTATATTTGTATATTACACGATTTTGAGAAGGATGGTGTTCATATTTTCAAAAGCTGAATGAAGGGAAGTGTTCAAATCTATCTTATAGTTACAGCCGTCTCTATCTGTCCGTGGTTTTCACATGTCAAGAATCCTTCATCTTATTGGTCTCACACTTGGCATGCGTGTTGTTAAGGTCTTAAGGAAATGCAGTGCTTAATTAATTGTAATTTGGACACACAATATGTTCAATATAAAGAAATGCTCATTAAGCAGGCGACCAGTGCTCTGTAGCGGCAGCAGCAGCTGGGACTCATCAGTGTAACATTGTTGATCAAGAAAACAGCATGTTCACAACAATGGAAGTGCTCCAAACAACGGCAACAACAGTTTGGCTTCTGCGTACTGAGTTGAGCTTTACTGAACGTTTTAATTAACAGGTGAAAATCTCTTTGTGCAGCAGTGGTGGAGCAGCTTCGGTTTCTGTGGACTGAGGACAGTAGCAGGTCTTTACTGCAGGTCAATTTCGCAGTTTTGCAATGGGCATTGCTCCCTCCAGCATAATTAAAACATGCAGCAATAATATCATATTTTTTCATTCATTAAAATGTAGGGATCACACGTCCATTGCATTGCTCATTAAGCTCCATGTGTTCTGTAGTGTCTCAAAGATATTTTTTTCAGCGCCTATCATAGGATAATTCTTGAAATACTCATGGATTTGACATCCATTTTACAATCCTGTCCCTAATAAGCACTGAACCCTATATTCTGGGTTATCTACTGATTTGTGAACAAATTTGAAAGGAAAAAAACTAAACATTAAATGTTCAGTGAGTAGAATTTAGTGACATCTAGTGGGGAAGTTGCATTTTGCAGCTGAATACCCCTCATCTCATCCTCCTTTCAAGCATGAATGCTAACCTGTGGTGGCCTTCAGCTGTCATAAAACTCAAAAGATGTTCAGTTTGTCTAGTCAAAGCTTTTAAAAACATGGCGGCCACCGTAGAGAGGACCGGTCCTGAAGTATAAAGTATTTAAATATAAAGGACCCATTTGAGGGTAAAGAAAACAATAATTTATACATCTAGGATTATTATATATTCAATTTCTGCCAAAAGATCTGAAGTATAAAGTATTTAAATATAAAGGACCCATTTGAGGGTAAAGAAAACAATAATTTATACATCTAGGATTATTATATATTCAATTTCTGCCAAAAGATCCCTTTCACCTTAATCGTATATTCTGGAACTTTAGGTGAGGTTTTGGGAACAGCCTGAGTGCACCTCGGCATTAATTCTACACATATCTGAACTCTGCTGAAGAAATGGATCATCATTCCTCTCAAAGATATTCCCTTATTTGGCATTTTAAAGATGATGGTGATAGTCACTGCCTTAAAGTCAAAAACCTTCTCTCCATGTTTCACTATGACAAAATCTAGTGACCGTGAAGATCAGAGTTTATGATTCACGCGAAATTGATATTCATTAAATAATTCAGTAACCCCTTATGCCCTGTGTAAGGCATTTGCATTTGTTATGTGTCTCCAGTCATTTATTTCTTTAAATTGTCATCTGTGTGTATGATAACTGCTCTCTTTAAATAGCCTTCACTGCTAATAAAAATAGATATAAAATGATATAAATGTGCCTCCCAATTTGAAGCCATCTGTTACACCCTTGAATGGGTTTTAAAAGCTGGTTTAAATATTCAGCTGTGACAGAGGGCTCTGGTTACACATTGATCTCATAACTTTAACAGGGCGCAAATAAAAGAACACAGAAACAGCATTAAGGCTCACCGCTTTACGCATAATTTAAGGTTGAAAGCAGGGCAGGTTATTACCAGGAGAAACAAAGACATCTGGGACGCAGCATATTAGCCAATGAGATGATTTCAGCTCTGGTATTTATTGTTGTGGCTTTTTCCATCATTGTCAACAGAGATATATTAAAATTGCTGGTGTACAACAGAATCTCATTATCACATTGAAGCAAGCTCCAGACAAATTAGAATATGATTCCTTTTCATCTGGATAGAAACTCATTTTCATACCATAAACAAGAGAAATTGCAATCTAGGGGAAATAAATTGACTTTCTACACTCGTACTCAGAGAGTGTAAAATGAGCCACAAAGTGATTCACAGACGAGACAAACCACTTTTCACAATCAATTGTGGCGGTAAGCTGTCTGCTGTTGTTGAAAAAAAGAAAGAATAAATCTCTTCTGATCAACTGAAATGTCCTTAAAAAATAGAGCGTGACTTTGACTTGGTTTCATAAAGCAGCAGCTAACTTATGCAGCGTTGGATGCATTGATCAGTGTATCCATATTTACTTGCAGTGTCTCCAATTCAGCTGCTTTTTGTTACTACCTTCCCAGAAGTCACTGATCGTCGCCATTTACTCAAAATAAAGAAACTTCTGTAATCTAAAGACACCTTTGTCACTTCAAATTATGCGTTCTCCCTGACAATACAGAGCAAAACGTAAAAGTCACTGTTTGATGTAGAATGGACAGTATTTTGGTTGTGTTTCCCTGCTCTCCAGGAATTCAATGCGAGGCAGTCGAAAAAAAGAACGATGAGTCTGCAGAACCAGAGTGGATGTCAGTGCACAGAAATACAGTATGATAATCTAAACAAATGTCCCACTTAGCTAGCACATCGTTATCCATTCATCCAGCCACAGGGATGACATATCAAGACAAACAACCATTCACTCCTACATTCACACCGACGGACAATTTAGATTCCAATTAACCTAAGCTGCCTGCCCGTCTTGATACTGTTGGAGGAAGCTGGAAAGAACACACAGACACAGAGAGAACATGGAAAAAACACAGAGAGGCCCCGGTCAGCCAACAGTGTTAAAGCTAGAAGCGTATTTGCTTTGAGGTTACAGTGATAACCACTGCACCACGAGAATTTGCCAGAATTTACCAACTATGCTAACTCTTTTTTTATCATTTGAAGTTTTATGTCCCTTTAATATTTCTATGAGAACAGTTGAGCTTGGTGACCTTGCAATACTTTGTTTCCTATTATGCATCAGCAATTAATCCAAATTTAGTTCATGCCTCGATTTGATTGACATTCTCCAAATTGCGATGTAGGAAAAACAAAATGCACAGTCAATGAAAATGACTGATAACCTAAATGAACCATGTTTCTTGTGAATAATGATTTTCCTTCTCCACCTTCTTACAATACCCAGGGCTAATTGTGAAATAGGCGTAAGGTGCACACATTGTTATGAACCTTTCTCTTTTAGAAGTAAATATTGGGAAATAGCTGCTTTTCACTGACCCTTGACCCCTTGATACTCTTATTGGCTTTGGTCTGGTGTTCATTGAACTGGTCTGGTGTTTTCTGTTTCAGGTGTAATTATGTAATGTGGGTCTGAGGATGACGACAACAAAGCCATCTCCATGACAAATGAGTCAAAATCATTTCCAGAGGAATGCCCTAGATATTGGTTTTGAACCCTGGAAAAAGCCAGTAGGTGAGATAAGATTTGCTGATGAGACTGCTTTAGATTTCCAATTTCATTTCTAGCATCACCATTTGCAAAAATACTTCTAGAGCCTATTAATGCTCCAGCTATGTCATCAATCCACTCATTATCTAAACCGCTTATCGTTAGAGGTTCTCGAGGGACGGGCTGGAGCCAACACAACCATTCACACTTATGGTTAGTTAGAGTCAACCTAACCCCAATCTGCATGTCTGTTGATTGGGGGAGAAAGGACCAGTCTATGGAGAAAACATGCGAAATCCACACAGAAAGAAAGAACTGGGATTCGAACCGGGAACCTAAATGTTGTGAGGCAACAGTGCTCCCTGTGCCACCTTGTCATCCAGAATCATACATCACGCAAGTCTAATGTAATATTTCTTCCTAGGAGGTTTTGTATGGAAATCATTTGTACATCACCTCTGTTTTGATGATGACATTGTTGCAAGTTGAATCCCACAAGCTGCACTGTTAAATGCATCATTAGCATGAAGCCTCCAGGAACTGTTGTTCAATGGGTTGTTCTTTTTTATGACTAAAACCGAATTGTCCGAATCAAATAGGACATTTAAAAAACAGTATATTTTTCTTGTGTGTGTGTGAAAAGCAATCAGTTCTCAAAGATAACAGTTGTACAAACACAGCTCCCAGGTAACGATTTCAAACATTTTTCTTTTTGCCCTCCATCCCCGTCGACTCATCTATATAAATTGATTCCTGTCACTTGCTATGAGTTATCTAGTGATTTGAAGGTCACAGAATTTCCGACAGATTCTTGCATGTCTCTCTTCCCTCATATTTTTTGTCCTCGCTGTGGGCGATATTGATTTGTACCAGGGTAGTTAATCATGACAACACTGTTGTGCTCAGGAAATGTCTCTAAATGTAATCTTGCTGAAGGATAGGATAGAGCAATACTGTGCAAAACACTAGCACAGTTTTAGAGGTGGATTATGCCTCACGAGTGAAAAAAGTTTATGGTAACTTCTGTGGCTGTAAAAATGTTCATTTTTCAGACACACCGACAGAAGTGAAAGCTGAAATCCTGTAGGGGTCACAACTTGTGGTGCGTAATTAATAAATAGGTTTATACTGTGGTCATAGTCTTTTTAACAAGGGACTCAAACTTGGATTAAATAATTGAAGAAGAAAATGATTTACGTCCCTTTTCCCTTTTTTCTCTGTGCGCAGTGAATTTATTAGTAGTTTCAGATTGCTCATGATTGTGTTCTCATATTTGTCCTTTCGCTGAAAAACAGACAAATATAATTACACTTCCAGCACACCATTAGATGGATGAGCTGGAATAGATGGTGGTGTGATCAGTCATCCATTGTGCATTTTATTTCTTCTCAGACACATGTATTAAATATTAATAGTGCTCTCTGCATCGCTTGTTGAGTGTGGGGAAGTTGGAACAGAGTTCTGTTGAACAGCTCCAGACTTCAGATTTGTTGTGTATAGAGAAATGCCTCATCACTCCAGACAATATGTTACTGATCGTCTCAGTCTTCCATCTGTGCATCTGTAATGTTTATATTTTTGGTCTTACATTAATACCGGACACATCCTGAGTAACCTTCTCAACTTTAGTTTCTACACAGGCACACATACATGTTTTGGTGTGTAAGAGACTTTTTCCATAGAATACGACGCCCCTGAGCTCTGAAACCCAATGGCATGTACACTGCTCAAAAAAATTAAAGGAACACTTTGAAAACACAACAGATGTCATTGTGAAAAAAAATTATGTTGGATGTTTATACTGATATGGACAGATTAATATCTTAGGAACAAAAGGATGCCACATCTTTGATGGAAATAAAAGTTTTCAGCCTACAGAGGGCTCAATTTTATAGGCACCCCGAAAATCATAGTGAAAAAGTGATATGGCAGGCTTGTCCATTTTGCCAAAATTCAATTTCTGAAACTCAAAATGCTTCTCAATATCTTGTGTGGCCCCCACGTGATTGTATGCATGCTTGACAATGTCGCAGCATGCTCCTAATGAGACAACGGATTGTGTCTTGTGGTATGTCCTCCCAGATCTGTCTAAGGGCATCAGTAAGCTCCTGTAAAGTCTGAGGAGCAACCTGGCGGCGTCTGATGGACCGAAACATAATGTCCCAGAGGTGTTCTATTGGGTTTAGGTCAGGTGATCGTGAGGGCCATTCAATTGCATCAATTTCTTCATCCTCCAAGTACTGCCTGCATACCCTTGCCACATGAGGCCGGGCATTATCGTGCATCAGGAGGAACCCAGGACCTACTGCACCAGCATAGGGTCTGACCATGGCTTCAAGGATTTCATCCCGATACCTAATGGCAGTAAGACTGCCGTTCTCTAGCCTGTAGAGGTCTGTGCGTCCCTCCATGGATATGCCTCCCCAGACCATCACTGATCCACCACCAAACTGGTCATGCTGAACGATGTTGCAGGCAGCATAGCGTTCTCCTTGGCTTCTCCAGACCCTTTCACATCTATCACAGTTGCTCAGGGTGAACCTGCTCTCATCTGTGAAAAGCACAGGGCACCAGTGGCGGACATGCCAATTCTGGTGTTCTATAGCAAATGCCAATCGATCTCCACGGTGCTGGGCAGTGAGCACAGGGCACACTACAGGACGTTGCGCCCTGAGGCCACCCTCATGAAGTCTGTTTCTGACTGTTTGGGCAGAGACATTCACACCAGTGGCCTGCTGGAGGTCATTCTGTAGGGCTCGGGCAGTGCTCAACCTGTTCCTCCTTTTACAAAGCAGCAGATATCGGTCCTGCTGATGGGTTGAGGACCTTCTACGGCCCTGTCCAGCTCTCCTAGAGTAACTGCCTGCCTCCTGGAATCTCCCTGATCTGGAGATTATGCTGGGAGACACATCAAATCTCCTTGCAACGGCACGCATGGATGTGCCATCCTGGAGGAGTTGGACAATCTGTGCCACTTTTGTAGGGTTAAGAAATCGCCTCATGCCTCCAGTAGAGATAATGACTCTATCTAAAGCAAATACTAATGGAAAACCAGTCGAAGTGATCAAGAGGGAGAAACTTGAATCGCCTCCACATGCAAAACCACTCCTATTTTGGGGGTCGTCTCATTGTTGCCCCTCTAGTGCACCTGTTGTTAATTCCATCAACAGCAATGCAGCTGAAACTGATTAACAACCCCCTCTGCTACTTAACTGACCAGATAATTATCAAAAAAGTGCAATTGAATTCATGTCATACCCTGATAAAAAAGTGTTCCTTTAATTTTTTTGAGCAGTGTATTTCTTTTTTTGACAAAAATACGTGTATCAACAAAGTATCAAGCCAGGCATGTAATGCATAATGGAGGAAAAGCAAATATTGCAAGTGCAGCTTTTGCCACATTTTTCTGTCTGAACGAGTCTCAGCTCAAAGTAGAACTAACCAGGCCGACCCAAACCGACAAGCGTCCTGACCCAAGCCCAAAGCTGCACTGAGTTTGTGTTACCCTGTCCCTGACACACCTGGTTATTACTTGTTTTCCCTGAAAACAATGTGTTTAGTTAAAATAATCAGCCAAGGCAATGGATGTAGTTTCAAAATTTGTGTCCAAACCCAGTCCAGTCCATCAGGACCCCATTGGGTCCGGTATCCTCCATTTAGTGTTTGGTGTTAGCATTCGTTTTTCCATTCGAGTTCCCTGAACTTTAAGACTCAAGTTTGAACAATTCAACTCATCGAGTCAAGAAGGCATGTCAGGTATATTTTAACAGTCAGATAGCTTGATGTAGGTAGGAGATTCTGTAAAAAAATTGAAAACTCTGCCTATTTAGTTCTGAACCCATTGACCAGCGCAGTACAAACCGCTTTCTGTCTGAACGGGCCTTATGATATGCTCTGTGTGCAAGCCAGCTACAGCAGAAATACCCTTTTGTCAGCTAGGAATAAATAGGCAGAGCCTTCCCAGGATGCATCATGTTAGTTCAGTCTGCCAGCTACATTTTACACTAAGATCGAATCATTATGTGGAAGAACATAATTCTTAAGTGCCCATTACGACAGGTGTAAACAGGCTGTGATCATACATCATTAACCGGAAACATGTCAAAACAAAGTGTAAATGGGTTTTCAAAAGTCAGTCTCATGATTTCTTCTCCACTGCATCAGAGTCATTAGGCAAATCATGTAGTTACGTTGGTCTTGTAGTTTTGTGTGATGTGCTGGTGTGTGATGTTTACATTAATGGTGAGAAGGCGAGAGGCCAGAGTGTTTTTCCTTGTTGCTTTTCTGCTTTCCTCATGTGTTGTTTGTGTTGTTTTACCATACAATGATGATGACCCCTCTATTACCCGATACTCTCTTGTTGCTGTGAACCTGAATCTTGCAGGAAGTGAGCATAAGGAATGTGGGAGGACTTGAAGAACAAATACCTTTTAAAGACCCAGTCCTTGATTATTGTGCAGAATAATCAACACTATCACGTATTGGTAGAGAGAGCGACCCAGCTGTTGACTGGGGCGGACGGATTGTTAATTTAAAAACAAACCAAGATTATTGGTCGTCTATGTGTAGCTGAGTGTTTTCCTCTGTTCTGCCTTTTCTTTACATTCACATGTTTGCTGAGCAGTGCAGCTGTGGCACATTGTCTATGCCAGTCAATCACTGCGCTGTGCTCAATGCACCAGTAAGCAATATCCTGCCTTACTAATGAAATCATATATTCAAACACAATTATACTTCTGGCAAAGACTGTTACGATGTTCTTTAGAGCTGCTGTTAAAAATCTAGCAGCTCATTTGGATCATATAAGCAGCCATGTGCAATTGATGCCTCTAGGTCTTTAGGGTTTTCATCCGAGCCAAACACCACCGCCAGTTATTTTGTGGGGTTTTTTCTACTCGTGGCTGAATGTGTGGTAATTAGTAAAATTCCTGTATTCAGTGAGATGACCCTGGATGTATTATTTCAGCCTCTTTTGCAGGTGTGCTTTGCATTTTGGCTGAATAAAACCACAGGCAGCCCTTTTCCTTTCGAATCCTGAACAATTGTTTAGACTTTGCTCTGTTAATGAGGAGAACTTTGTGGAGCAAAATGCTGTTTTGCAAAGTGCTCAAAAGTAGAGCCAAGAGAAAATACATGCATTGAATTTTAGATGAGCACCTACAATTAAATGGAATTAAGCAGTGTGGACGTGCATTATGCACTGATGGAGGCTGTTGCCATGACTAGGAAACCCAGCAATGACAGACCATCAGTCAGCAAGCTTTCAGAGTTGTTGCAGTGTTGGAAAACTTATAGATAATTTGATCAGTGCAGAGTTTTATTAAAGAAACGTTATAGAACTCTGCCATGCCTTCGTCTTCTTGGATCAGTTTTAAAACCTTGATCCTCCACTGTTTTATATTCTGGATTGCGAGAGGGACCTTTTTTAGTTATGGTGTGTTCACACTATAAAGACAGAACAACTGCATTTAAGGTCAGTGCAAAGACATGAGCAGACAAACCAATGTGAACTTGTGAACTTGAAACATTTTAGCGTGAAATAAATGTTTCAGCTTTGCTCTTCATGATGCAAATTCATAAATATACTGACACAATTTAAATGAGACGAGTCCAAAAACCACAGGAAGAGCTGGAGTATTTGTTTTCAGCTGTGAAAGTGGCAGACTTTTGCTGCTTGTTTCATTTTTTACATGTCTCTAACGTCAAGTCAGAGTTGAGTCTTAAGGTTCTCACCAACGACCCAGTATTTAACTGTGGATAACTTAAGAGCCAAATGATCTTCTCAGGAACTGAGAACTTAGATTAGACTGATAGAAAAATAAATTGAATGAGAGGTTCAATTCCCCGTGCTTATGTCTGCTTGATCTTAAAGCTGCATTGATCCACATTTTCTTTTTTCTATTTTCTGTTTATTCTATGTGAGGGAAGGTGATGCTGGTGACAAACAGAGAGTGATCACCAACTCTGCACTTCCCCTCAGCTCTACAATGCTTTTCCACTTTATTCAGCCCAGAGTTTTGGGTTTTATTACTCTCCTTTACTGTTACCCACTTTCTCTGCTCTTATTGTCGTCTCTAGCTGCAGCTGTTGTTTTCAGCTCTGGTAAACTAACTCTACCATACTTAACAAGTACCAAACAAGAAACAGACAAATCTGTGAAGATTCAAGGTCACACAGGTCGTGGCATCTTCAGGAGTTGTACAAGTTTACATGGCAACTGGACTTGCTTGACTTTCTTCTTTCAAGAAACACAACAAACTGTATGTACACTTGTACGACCCCACAAGAAGACAGACAAAGATGGCAAGAAGCCTGCGAACATAGTGTAGCACTCTGGGAATTAATTCACTCAGGAATAACTTCAATACTTATTTTCTTACTGTGAAATGTTCAGTATGCTCATACTGACTATATTCTGTTTACACTATGTGTTCTGTTTTTATAGTACATAGCATTGCTATTTTTTATATTTAAATGTGTTTGTGTTTGCTTAATTATTTATTATTTCATTACTTATCGACTGATGCTTTTATTTTTACTTTCCCTTTGCTGCTGAAACAAGGCGAACTGTCCCGTAGAGGGACTAAAAAAGCTTGATCTTGTCCTGTCTTGTTCCATCACATAGCCCAAGAACCAGATATTTCTTTCAGAGGGTGGAGACCAAAACTGAGCTAAGGGGTTTGAATACACCAGTTCAACTCAATGTTATTAGTACAACAGGACCTGCATTATCTGGAAACACTTTTCTTAGTAAGGCAGAGACATTAATATTCCAACAAATTGATAGAGAAACCCAACAGTTCCTGCAATGAGCAAACAGAGGAGATGTGACACATGAGACAAACATCCTTTTGAAGGAAGAATCCTCCACAGGGAGCAGCCTCTTGTTTGAAAGTTGCTGTATGTCGGCTGTAGTGTAAATGAGCAACTGTTTGCTAACACATGCACCCTAACCACTAGGTGTGAATATCTATGCTCTTTTTACAGTTTGTTAATGATGCCTTCATGTGCAAAAAAACAACACTGTATTATACTCTGTTGCTTCCCACCTCTGTTATACCAAATAGATAGAGATCTTTAGAGTTTACATAACAAAGTACAAATAGTTTGTTACAGTATTTTATTAGGTTTTTTCAGGTAACTATACTTTATTTGAGCATTTTTTTTTCTGACAGCTTTTTACTCTTACTCCCTACATTTTAATACACATTTCTGTACTTCAGACTACTTATTTGTTCTTAAACATGCTTGTAACTTTAGTTTTGATGCATTTGAGGTAAATCATCCATTTCTTTTTATTTTCCTTCATTGAGTGCTGCCTTTTAAGCTTCAAGACAGATTTTAATCTGAACGGACAATGACACAGACAAGACCATTCCTTGCTATCAGTGCATACCAGGCAGAATATACATAACATATGGCGTCAAAGATGTGTCAAGATAAAAAACAGGGAGACAAAAGAGGGAGACTCAAGCCTAGAGAAGAGGCACAGTAGCAATTTAAAAGAATGTAAAGAATTGTCCAACAGTACTGATAGCGTTGATAATGTATACGACAAAGCATAGCAGCACATTTTACATCCCTGGACTTGTTTAAATTAAGAATACTTCAATCAATTCATTGCACACATTTCTTGCTTTAAATTATCTTGTCAGTCCTGTTATGTGTAATTTCTTGAAAGCTGCTTGTTTACAATATCCCTTAATAAGATCATCAGAAAACCTTGAGTGAATCCAAAAGTGACTGTGTGGTTAACATATGCAAGTGGTAAAAAAGATCATATTGAAACTCATTGCCTCCATTTAACCTGGACTGTGACCATGGCCAGTAGCAGCACAAAGACACAAGGAGACAAGGTACATGAAGCACAAGGTAACAGAGTACAGTCCAGTAAACACAGATGCTGCAGCATTGTCGGTGGTGCTGTTGTTTGAACAACGTCTCTCTGCCTACCTGAACGCCCTGTTCCAAATGAAAGCTGTGCCTGATAGAGTTGCTTCAACCACCTTTCATCATACTTTAACCCATGTGGATATGCAGTTATATTTATCTGAATTCAATGTCAGGCACTAACCAGCAGTACAGCCTGATCAACATTTTACAAATGGTATTTCCATTTGCACATCTTTGCACATGTGTGATTAGAGGTCTCGTTATCTAAAATCAATTAAAGAAACTTTATGAAAAGAGGTTTGTATGTAATACATTTTACAAAGCTGGGTAATGTACGTGCGTGTGGCTGTATGGCTGTTTCCTGGTGCCAGTATGTATCAGTGTAAAATTGACTTATATTGAAGCGAAAGTAGTGTTGCTGGGCAAGATACTGAACCCCAAATTGCCCCTGACAGCCTTGCTGACAGCGTATGTGTAGAAATGCTGTACGGATGGGTGCTTTTGAAAGTAGTGTGATTATACTGTGAAAATGTTTGAGTGCTCGATAAGCATTACCATTTGGCTGTCCATTCTAAGATAGATCTACTATGGACCCATTCATGTTTACATACATGTTCTGGTTTCTTGTGGATGTTAATGGTGAAAACCCCAAAATGACTGAGAACAGGAAACAACATAAAAGTAAAGCCCATGGCTCAGTCCATGGCAACCTCCATCGTTTAACTCAAAAGGCCATGAGCAATGCTTCAGCTTACTTGTATGCATGAGCAATCTTAATGCAGGGTTTTCCTCTTTCTCTCCATCCTAATGAACTTGTCACAAGAAAATGCTATTTATTGATGAATTGTATGTACAATTTGCAGCTAACCTTGGTTGTCAATATACCTACAAAAGTCAATCTTTTACTCTACAAACTAGAATAATAAGTAGTAAATTGTGTTCCAACCAACAGAATGATGTGGAAAAAACGGTTTTTTATACTGTTGATGTGAGGGTCATGGATGTTTCATCCCTTAACCACTCAGGCCCAAAAACTTAAAAGTCTGCCCTGATGAATCAGAGCATAGCTGCCAGACAAGGAGACAAAGAGGAAATCCACGGGAAGGTAGAACGCTTTGATCACCATTTCATTTGCCCACATTACAAGAAAATACACGGCTCTTTAGATCAAGGAGCAAACTAGGAATTATCTTCCATGTAGTAAATATTCCAGGATGATCCAAGAATCCTTTTAACACCGGATGTTCTTTATATGTGAAGAAAAATGTTGTTATACTGAGCTACTCACTCCTCTTAAATACTCTACAACAACTGAAACAATAAGTCCACCAACGTACAACCTTCTTTTGTTTTGTGTCTCCTTTTAGATTAATCTCACCTGGGACTGCACAGTTCATAAACAAACACAAAACAATTCCCTGACTAAATTACCAGCAAAAGTCGCCAAGGAGAGAGAGGGGGTAGATAAAGAGTGAGTAACCGAGTGTGATGTCAATTCATAACTCTAGTCTCAGTCGGAAGTTGGAGTCGCTCTCTCCCGACATCCATGTTGTGTGTGACATGGTCAATAAGAAATGGTGTGGGACCACTATCAATAAAAGGAATAACCTTGACAACAAAGAGGATGAGAAGACGTTGTCACATTTTGGTGTAATTTCCTCTCAGCAAAATCATATCCTAAAAGACATGGAGACTTGGCTCACAAGTCCTCATCTTTCATCACGAGTTGGATAGGCTTTAGTCAGAATGATGCTGCTTGAGCATGAGATCAGAAGGGATGTGATCAAGCACAGCAAGGTCCTAATTAGTATGGAGGCTTTTAACATTGTATAAAATACCCCAGGTAACCAATCTGTAGTGTTGGATGTCCTAGATGTTGTTCTACAGGGTTTTCATTCATCCTCGACAACCTGGAAATTTAGGGCATTTTCACATTTGAAAGTCAGAACCAAGATTTAGTCTTTGTTTAATTGTTCACCTCTGATGCTGTTAGTTTTGTTTTTTTATGCATTGCAGGGGGCAGAAGTTAGACTTTTGTTTGATCTACATATGTCCTGGCATTTGTTCTTTTCTCAAATTGGCTACTATATTTGCTACCTTTTTTGAATTAAGTCTTTCTCTCTGAATGGCAAAAACCACAAGACAAGTTCACATCATTAATTACCCTGCCATTGTTATATCCTTGTGTTATTTCTCCCAGCTAAATGAACATCCTTGTTCAAACCCTATATCGCTTTTTCATTGTAGTCTTATTCTTCTTTCTGGTCCAAATAATCCCCAAAATTGTTTTCTCACCCCAAACAAATTTAATCATGCTTTATAATCACAATAACCCTGGATTGTTTTTTTCAAAAACATGTTAAACAGATCCTGGTGTGAGGTTGTTGTACAGTTAGCAGACATAGATGATGCCATAACCTGTAATTTTGACTCGTAATCATGAACCCTGTGTCATTGAAAAAAGGATATGCAAAATGTGTTTAAGTGTGTTAATACTGGAATGCTACCTTTTTTCAGTGTGGTGTCCTGACTTCTGACTCCTGGAATATGTCCTGGGAAAATCTTGAATGGCTTCTTAAAAGGACTGGGAACCATGCACCAGAGGACCAAGTACAAGCCAGTTCTGGCCAGCTGGGTTCTGTGAGTGCAGGCAGGGCTGCATATCAGCTCCAGTTACATGCACCTGCGCTATATCTGGACTGGTTCATGGATCTGGCACGCCATTTATGAGTCTGGTGAACAGCCTGGCCAAATTCAGGTTGTTGTTAAGCAGGATTCTTATTATTTTGTTGGCAATAGAGTTCAGCCTCGATCCCACTATCATCTACTATAAAGAGCCCCATTTTTGTTTGAAAACACTTTCTAAATTCACATATTTGATCCGAGACCCTGACATCCTACCCCATGCTCAGTGCTTCCTGTGTTTCCTCAGATTTTTGATTCAAGTCACAAGCAACTTTTTTTTCCTGGCGGACATTGAAAGCTGTGACAATCTTCAGTCCCTAGTCTCCATTTTTACCGATGGTCCACTGGTGGCTCATAAGCATTTAAACCATCCAGGAAGCGTTAGTTTAGTGAGACTACGGCAGATGTTGCAGAAGCAGAGATGAGATGGAGGGAGTGAATAACTGGTAGGCAGGGTGTTAATAAGACACAAACACTAAGAGCTTAGCGATATAAGCACATTTTGTGCATTCGTTTCACTTTTAGCTAGTTCAATTAATAATTTAGAGGGCCATAGCTTGTATCTTTTAGAAGCCAGGTGTGCTTCCTTCGTAATGCCAGATTCTCCATTCTCCAGGTAGTAACACTTTCTTCTGCAGAGGAAACAGACTTGGTTATGCAGAGAGTGAAGCATACGAACAGGCATAGTGCTCCTACCCAGGTGCACATTGCTGTCTCTATAATTCGTTCTGGAAATAACTGTGAAATATTGCACCAATTTTTTCCAATCATGTTTCTGTTTGTCAAATGTTAAAATCCTTGCCAGCAATACGTCTGACCATGCCTCATTTTAAAACAAGCATGCCCATGAGCACCAATATGTGCACAAGCTGCTTAACAATGCCGGCACAACTGCATTCGACTGAAACTAGGACAGATACTTACTTTTTGCCTGGTCTAAGATCGACACGTCAAAACGTCATAGGTAATAAATAATAATCTAAAGGCTTACATTTAGAAGTATTTCAGCAATATGTCTCCTCGTGTTTGTAATCAAAGCCTTCTTATTCTACATACAGCTGACTGTTGATTACTACATTTACAGCATTTTACGTGGTTGGGGGTTGTTGTATACTCTTCACAGTTATTGTGTGCTCTGGAGGAGAAAATGTGTGGGTTTTCTGTGGGACAGATATTCACGATAATGAGCAATATGCGGAGTGGGACCAGGATCAATACATTGTGTAATTAAATGGCTGTGCACACACTAGCTACAAAAAAGATGTGGGGTTGGATTGCTCTTTAAACATTGAAAATCACCTGGAAACAAACAAACACAACCACTGTAACTACTGCTTGCATTTTGGTCAGAGCAAGTCACAAGTTGGCAAGTTATTCGCTTGTTCCAACAGACAATGTCCTCCAACCAGTTATTTGGATGAGTATGACACACTTCAGTTTTGTTTTCCTCTGTTTGTATAAACTCTGACAACAGAAGCCTCTTGCTCATAATATTGTCAAACTCATTGTAGACATTTTTAGAGGACTAGTGTGAGGGTTAACAGAGATTCATCGACACAAATATTAATAATTGTTATGTTTTCATTGTTATTATCAGCACCTGAAACTATTCTGGAGTGTACTCTGTTACCTTGTGCTCTGTGTTCTCCTCGCTTCTTTGTGCTGCGACTGACCATGGCCACATTCCAGTTTAAATGGAGGCTATGAGTTTCAATCTGTACTATTTTACCACACAATAACATTGAAAAAACTCTGTTATATAATAATGAACAAGGCACATTCGAGGATTCCTGATGCTTTTATCTACAGTTGCCTACAACAGACAGCCAAGTGTTTTTATTATAATTTATTTTGCAATTATGTATCCTTAAAGCCATCTAGGTTTTCCTGCATACTTGTAAAACTCAATGCAAATCCGATTAAAAACTACACACTGTTCCTTTCAAGAAAACTTGGGGTTGCATGTAGCAGAATCAGAATTATCTTTTCTATTCCATGTGTTTTCTTGTATGTTGAAACGTGATGCTTGTTAAATAAATCCCTTATACAGTTCAGTAAAGGTGTTGCGCTTGTTGGAGCCTCAAACCTCGAGCACGGACCAGGAATCGGGCTGCAGTGTTCCGGAGCTCTTTAAACTCCACACACCCAGATTTGTTTTCATTTTCCAACTTGTGGTATTCAGACCCACCTGACAATGAGTAACATATATACATAACACCTGCTTTTAACATATGCAGTGAAACTCTGCAGTACCTGTAAACACACTTTGAAGTGGAAAAACTGGAGTTAAAACTTAACCTAATCCATGCTTACCCTCTTTCCTGTTCTTTTGTAAAGCTGCTTTTGATTCAACCTGTAGGTGGAACTCAGTGTGCTCTGCTGTTTTGCTAAGAGTGTTATGGGCTCAGGCTTGTGAACAAAAAAAAGGAAAGGCACATGGAGGTTTTTGTTGATGTCAAAAGAACCTGTGAAGGTCTTGTGTTTCTTCAGGCCCAGAACATGTTTGTGTAAAGCTGGTGCCACAACCTCCACTAGAGATGAGACGGATGTTTCATCTGCATTGTTGCAGTGCTTTGAAATACTTTTACTGCTTGTGTGAGTGGAAGAACGTCTTTTCCTCTAAGCAAAATCTCGGTTTCAAAAATGCAAGGTCAGACTCACAAAAAGGTCCCAGAGGTTCAGAATTCATAATGGAATCTATACAGTGTACATACTAAGGCGCATGTTAATTAGAAATATAGCAGTATTTAAAATTAACTTCATAGTATATATTTCAGATAATAACTGAACAACATACAGTACATATTGTGTTGAGTATTTTTTTTAGTTTATGTAACTGACTATATTTTTCATAGGACTTTTTATGTTCTCTTAGCCTTGGTGCAATGTAGCCATAATTGCACACACTTTCATTATCCTGCTATTCACAAATTGCACGCTGTTCGGTCTTACATCTTCGCATAATGCGTTCTGGTATGTGACCTCATTTCCCGTTCTGGGACCATTTAAGTTCCAGATTATCTTTCATCAGCGTCTTATCTTAATAGGTCTTGGCTTTTTCTGATTGCAATAAACAAAAATGCGTCATGTCAGTCGCCTGAGCAGCGTGTGAGGGGGTGTAATTCAGGCGCTCCCACTTCAACTGACAAAAAAGATTTACACAACTGATGGTGATCAAAGTGGATCAATTACACAGGATTTATTGATGAAAATGTATAATGACTGGGAAGCAAAAAAAAGCGTTAAAAGTCTAAGTTACTGTCACTTTATCGGTTCATCCTCTAAACTAGTATAAGGGACTTACAGCAAATACTTGACAGTTTTAGCTATTTTTAAACAAGCGATATATGAATAATGTATAATTCATGTGACTTGCATGAAAAATGTAGTTAAAATTAAATATCCCTTTGAAGCAGACTTATTGTAAGTTCTCTTCTGGTGGGGGTGAAACTGTAAATATGTTTAATATAAAAAAAAGGGAAAACCTGTTTGTTGTGTGGCGTGTGCCCAGCTTGCTATTTGAAATGTCAGTTTATTAAAGCACCTTCCCCCAGCAATGTCACATTACTGATATGAGAGGAGACGCTTTGGAGAAGAAGGATGTGTTTAACATATCTAACGCCTCTATGTGGGGGTGTTATTTCGGCAGACAATTTTGCAGTATCTCTTAAAGTGAATTTTATGGCACCATGAGTGACACTTCACTGCTTCAAAGGTGGAAGGAGGACTCGAGGTTGAAATTAGGGCAGAATACTAAATGTTCCAAAGTATGTTTGGGCTCAGTTTGTCTTTCTTACTTGTTTTATCCCCAGTTTCACCGTAGATGAGGCAGTTTGGAGGAAGTGAGGAAAACAGGAATATGGAAAGGAAACACAGAGGAATAGTGATGGAACTAGTGAGTATTAATCAGTTGATAATCTACCTACTAATTCCACAACCGTCTGTCTGTCTCTGTCTTTATCCGGAACACTTTTCTCAAAAAAAACATTTCTCTTATGGGCTTCACACTTGGTTGTGTATTAATAATGTCCGAGCATATTGCAGTGCTAACCGTGGTGCGATTTTGACAGGCATTACGTTCAATAATAATAATACTTGAATAATCAAGTGACCAGCGCTCTTTAGCAGTCAGTGAGTGTGGGGCATTGTGTCTGTGGACCGCATTCAACATGTCTTATCATGTTCCTTGATAAACAGCTGAAGTCAAGTGCGGGGTAAAATCGATGCCATTTAATTTGTCCATATTGGACTGACACAGTCATGTGTGTCGCTGGTGCAGATCTGTCATGTCAGCAACATTCATACAAAGTAAAAGCCGGACATTCATTCGCTGCAATGCTTCAAACAAAATTATAGAGCTTTTATTTTGAAAAGTTGTCCACTTGGGTCTGAAGATTATGTCAGTTGCTCAACAGACCTCTGAAATAGCCGACATGCAATGAATGAAAGATATCTTCCGTTTAGACAATCATTCCAGCCCTTAAGCCAATTACAAACAAGCATGATTATAATGTGCACTCAACTAGTGTTCTTGACTAAGAGACTATACTGCTTTTACCCATCAAGTCAGTTCATTTATTGTGTCAATTGCGTCAACAATATTCCACAATAGCCAGGAAATTGCTCATGAGATGAACGTAAAGACATTAATATTCGCTGGACAATGAACTTTAATAACTTTGATTAACACTTATCCTTTAATCTGGCGCTAACACAGTTTCTGTTTTGTCCAAAACTTTGGTTTGTTTGCTTAATTACAGCAAAACTATTGTAAGCGAATGGCAGTTCCTTCAGCTTACAAGGTTGTTATGGTGCTAAGTATCGGATGTAAGCATACAAACATGCTACGCTAAGATTAATTTAAAACCATCACTATGAAAGCTGAATAAAACTGACGTTTGCTGTTGCTAATCGTTAAATAGACTTAATTTATATAGCATATTTATTTTCTTAATGATCAATTGAAGCACTCAAAACTACAGTTAATTACAGCTGCAAGGGCAATTAAGGGTACAGTGTCTTGCCCAAGGACACTTTGACATTTAGAGTATCAAACCAACAAGTCTTGTTAATATACAACCAGGTCTACCTCCTGGGCAACGGCCAACAACATGGGCTGAATGGCCAAATATTGTTGCAGATATTGAACTTGCTTCCTTTAGAGAGGCAGGAAGCGTGTTACTGGCTGAAAGGAGCGAAAACAGCGACAACACCGCTGTCATGAAAAGTGTTTAGATCATGTAAATTAATTTAATATTATTAATATTGAGGACTCCCCTAAAAGAAGTCCCTTTCAGTGCTGTTAAATGAAAGGAAAGAAAGAAGCCTGTTTAAGGAAATGGTGCTATTGCACCTACATGGTGCTGTCTGTCTGTCTGTCTGTCCCTGACAATGTTCTTCAGGGATCCACATCATCAAACAGCTGTGACTGAGTGAAATAGTGCCTTGCCTTGACAGATGAACGAAGCTGCCTTGGCAAAAACAAGCTGAACAAGGCTGTAACAGGTCCTAGCTGTTTCCTTCCTTCAACAAATTGTGCCGAAGATTAGACATAAAATACTCTGTCCAGCGTTTGTTAATTCTCACCTTTGGACTGAAAAATTGAACTACCTTTGTGTCAAATTTGCAACGAGGCAAATCAAGCAGATTTATTTTTATATTGGCGCCCTCAGCCGGTAGTTATCAGCAAGGAAAGCACCTGTAGCCCTTGGTTCAAATTTAGCTTTGAATTTATTTGCAGGACAAACTCAAGGGAGCCTTGCAGCGTTAAAGCAGCTCAGACTCTGATGATGACATTTGAAGAAATGACTGAGGTGCCTCAGAGAGATGAGATCATGACTGTCATGAACTGTTTGCTTGGATTTTTCCTGCCATACACTAATATTTATCTGTGTGTGCCTGTGTGTGTGTGTGTGCGTGTGTGTGTGTGCTGTACATGAATCATAATTTCTGAGCCAATTACTCATGACATGAACTAATCCTGTAGCCAGCATCGACCACAGGAGCAGGGGCCTGCAGTTGCTGCTTCCACAGCTTTACTGTATTATCTGTGTGTTGGACACCTGATAACAGCAGCGGGCACAGTGGACAGTCTCTGCGTCGCCACGGTGACACTGCCACAAAGTGTCTGGGTAATTTCTGTCTGTGCTCTGATTGTCAAAAGTTCCCAGATGGGATTTTCCAATCTATCATACATGAGATTCAAAAGGGAAAGATATGCAAGCAGAATTTGTGTTTTGAACCATGCTTGCGAAAATAATTATCCTCAGCCTGTGGTGTGAGTAATTATACAGGTATGGCTGACATCATTCAGATTAAAAGCACTTTAGCAAAACAGAGCTCTGTAATATTTCTCCATATGTGGTACGCTCGCACAATGGGGTAACATTGGCCAATGCAAAGAGAATAGGAACAGTTATGTATAAAATATTGGTACTTGAGAATAATGTGCTTTAAATGAGTTTGAGGAAACGCAGCTGTAGTCTCATGGGGAGAGGTGAAAACAGGTGATAATAACAATGTCTTAGATATTGTTCCTGAGTGGATTTTTAGTAATAATGTTTTGGAAAGAATCATAAATTAGTCTCTATCTTATTTAATGAGCAATTCTTACTTTAAATCAGACCGTGAGTTTTCTTTGTATGAAATAATGAGGGTATTTAAATTTGCTGAATATTGCACCTTAAAGTGTCTCTATCATAAAATAGCATTGATGTTTTTACTAAAATGAATG